>NC_133820.1:78334806-78397306 GCF_047830755.1 Zonotrichia albicollis
TTAAGGCTTTCCAAAACTGATTTTTTG
The DNA here is from genome assembly GCF_047830755.1 of Zonotrichia albicollis. NCBI lineage: Eukaryota > Metazoa > Chordata > Aves > Passeriformes > Passerellidae > Zonotrichia > Zonotrichia albicollis. The sequence continues at coordinate 78,334,834 of NC_133820.1, forward strand.
GAGTATTTTGAACAACTTAGATAAAACTTAAAGCCAGTTGCAGGTTATTAACACTTTCAAAGCAGTGCCTTCAAGAAGTCTCAAGTGGAAGACATTCTTAAAATTTTGCTGTGAGCTCTCTTTTCTGTAACAGTAACCATTAGAATAAAGTGGTACAAATAAAGCCTAGTACATAAATTTCCATTAAGCCAGGGCATTCACTTATGTGAGTTTTCAGGAAGAACATGTATGATTCCATGCTCCCTTTAAATTCACAAAACAATTATATGTTAAGTCTTCACAATTCAGTCCTTGGGCAGCTAGACATATCACGTATCCTTTTGTTCTCCCACAAAAAGTCAAACTAGAAATAACTACTTTAGAGAAACAGAACCCTATTTGATCACCCTCATGGTGCTATGGGATATACCCTCTCATAGTGGGATGCCATAACTTCTTTAACTTCATTCTCTGTAACATATTTCTCCTAGAAGTAAACACTAAGAGAACTGATGATTTGAAAATTTCAATGTGGTAGCATGATAAAATGCTCTAACATCTTATCAATGCCCATTATGTCTTCATTTAAGAATTAATTTAAAAAATCATAATGAGCATGCAAAATTATTTCACAGGGGTTTATAGCTCCTCTCCACTACAGATACAATAAAAACCATAAAAAACTAAAGACTATTCTAAGGTCTATTGCATGAAGGATACATAATGACCACTGAAAAGAAAGTTGGGGGGAAAAAAAGAAACTAAAGAATAAAGCACCTTTCAGAACTGTTTGGGGCACAAGGCATGTAAGAACAGCACACGTTAGGCTGTTTCAGTAGATTGAAAATGCATCAGATTCTGTGCACATGTAACTCATTTGAGCTTATTCAGAAAATCAGGTGTGTCCAAGACTCATGTGAGTCACTTTAAATGTGCAATAGGCAGTTTGTTTATGTCCAATTGGGCTGCATTGAGCCCAGTTAGCTGGGAATGTTTTGGAAGTGATGTGCACATATCCATCAAGTGAAAACTGCACAGCAAATCTCTCATAAAATCTGCCAAAACTACTATTACTCCAGCAGATAAAAGACCCCTAGTAGCAAACAAGTCTGCAGAGGAATGTCATTGGAGGATGATTTGATGAGGGTCTACAGAAATAATTTTATCCAATTATTTGCACTGACAAAAAAGCTTTCAGAAGTTTGTACAGCCTTTGTACTTCTTCCTGCCTACACATACTATTCACACCCTATTCAATAATATGATTTCTATGTAACAAAAATAGATGTTTTCCAGCTACTTAGCAAAAAACAACCCATTAAGAAAAAACTTCTGATTTTATTTTTCACCTTTGTAATCCATTAACTGTAATAGCTTTTAATGTACTTTTAAAATTCCTGAGCCTCTCAGACTGAGTGAAAAGATACATCAACAACCAAAGTGTAAAAAGGTTATCTTGGTGATACTGGCTTTATCAAACCTTTAATTTAGCAGATCTTTATTGTATTATCTGTCATAGGTCAAAAATTTGACTATTATCTTTTAAGGGTTTGAGAAGTCCTAAGTGATACAGAAAGCGTGAACTCAGTATCTTAAGGATTTAACAACCAATCTATTAAGATTTAATAAATAAGATTTAAGATGTGAATTGAGAATGTAGACTTGAAATGTGTTAACTGCAAATGTACTGGCATGTTGAAACACATCTAAGTATAATAATATTCTTGTTATATTAAAATGCAATATTCAGTCAAATAAATACATTGTATAAGTATCCCTCTGTGAGTATGCATCCATACAAAAATGAACAGATAAAATATGTTTACACAAGCAGCCAGGCTTGTGCCGATGAAATTTACTCTGTACATCAGCTGATAAGTATCCTCCTTAAAAAAGGGCATTCTCAGAAAACTAACTAAAATTGTAACAGATCAGGAATGGAATTTAAGCAAAAGTCTGGATCACTTGCTTGTTGACTTTGTCAGAGAGCAGCCCAGGTTGGAGAGAATTGTGTTGATGCTAAAAATTCCTTTGAGTCTTTCATATTTATAGAAACATATTCATATGTATTTCTGTATTTTTTAAGGTGAATAAGCATGCTATATTTACATTGTGCATGCCTTTTATGAGGATTTACTGCTGATAATACAGAATGAATATCTAACTATATAGGATGGCATACTTATCATTAGTTCCCTTTTTGATGCGTGAATGCTAACATGTCGGATCTCAAGATCTCAGTCCTGAGATGCTGAGCCTCCGAGACCACCTTGGGGGTCTCGGGAGTCCTGGAATGTTGCCAGAAGTGTCTGGTAGCTGGACTTTAGTCCTACACAGGAGACGACAAGGATGAGGGCTTCACCGGGTGAATGGTGAAGGGATTAGTTAATTAGAGGGTGAGACACAGGGTTTAGGATTTATGTACAGGGGGGTTTAGAGGAGTAAGATGGAGGAATTGGGGTGTGTCCTGTCCTTCTTCTTCTTCCTCTTCTCCTCCATCTTCTTTGGCCACGGTGGCACCTTTGGATTGGTTATTACTGAGAGTACACCGAGTTATAAGAATAGATGGTATTGGGGAAAAATGATAAATATTGTATACGTAACAAAGGGTATAAAGATACGTGGCTGCCCGGGAGGGCAGACACAGTGTGCCCATGGCTGACTGCTGAGCGGATCTTTGTTCGGCTGAAAGAACATCTTTTAGATAAACAATTAATAAACATTAAAACTAGAAAGAAGAACTGAAGCCTCTTCTCGTCCTTCGATACGCGGGCTGCCCCAAGGCCACCCCGGGCCTTTTCAGGCCCCTCAAACAGCCGAGATAAACCGGACATTTGGCTTCCCTGGGCGGACAAGAACCACCACAACCTTTCGGGGGGAGTAAACCGGACACTAACAGGAAACCCCAATTCTAACTTCAGAATATTTAAATTTTCCATTTTTAACTGAGGATACTTTGAAATTTTATCATTCTCTTCTAGAAAATATTAGCCAAAGGTCTAAGACTGATGTTGTCTCAACAGGGGGACATAAAATAAAAAGAAAGACAAACCCAGGGGCTTTTTCATACATGGATTTGATAAAATTATACCTTAATTGCTGCTGTCAAGAAGCAGTTATTGTTGATTACCTGAAAATTACTTGTGGAATTTCCATTAATATCCTAGTTTAAAGCTCTTCTGAAAGAAATACTTTAACTTGTTTTTGAGCATGGTGAGTATTTTATATTTTGCCATAGAAAACAGCATGCATATTTTCAGCAAGAGAGTGTCCTTCCCATAACATCTCAAATAACATATTCAATTGAAAATGTAAGCATGACATTCAGGCTTCATTTGCTGTTGGTGTCTATCTAAAAACAACCCAAATTGATGGAGACAGAAAATTCTAATCTGATGCCCTAAGGCCAGATCCAATAAAACACTTAAGCATCTAAATTTGGTGCTAAAGCAACAAACTTTTCAGTGGCTGTGCCCCATAAGGGAATCTTGGGCTGAAGTGAGCTGAGTTTTACATTCCTTTGTAAAGTACAGAGCAGGTATTGCTAGGCAGGTACCAGTTAGAGGGTGCTATGAGCAGCCACTGCCTCTGACAGCACCCAAAAAATGGCATGCAGCCACCTGGAGCTAGTAAGTAGGCAAACCCTGTCAGCAGAACTGAGCTATAAATTACACCTTGCATACCCAAAACAACCTGAGTCCAGGTCGTTAAGGGTAAAGGGATAATGTTAAAATATACTTTCCTCTTTTAAAAAAAGCACAGTTATTAAGGATAGTGCTCAGGAAATGTGCTCCACATCTCTAAGTATGGTGTGTTTGACTTTTAAGCCATTGGTTATTTTGAACTCTCTTTTTTTGAAGCACTTCAGATCAATGGGAAAAAAGAGGATCAGGATTCAGCAGTCTAGTCTTTTATGTTCTCCACTAGTTCCTCTTTGCTATCCATGCATTACTGAAGAGCTGAACAGGTATTCAGTTCCACAAAAAATACCAAAAATCTGCTTCTCAAAGCTTCAGACTGGGAAGGTCTGCAGGATGTCATATGTAAGCTGAACAGGAAAAGTGATGAAATGTACCTCACCAGAACTGAGGAACTAGACTCTTGATGTCACAGAAACTTGAAAAGACTTGAAGTCTTCTCTTAACATAGAAAACTGAAAGGATCCTTTCTAATATGAGTCCTATACTTCACATAAGCCCTTCTTGTTAAATCTGACTCAATAAAAACAAATGAGTATCATCAAAGAGTCCATATTTATAGATTACAAAATTAGGTGCTTAGTTTTGGCTGCCAAACACTTGAGCTAACATTGTGTACTTGAACTTACCTCATTCTTCCCAGGACCATTTGCAGTTCTACAGCCTTCTTTCAGTAAAATTGGAAATGATGCTGTCTTCTAATAACCAAAAACTTTGGAAATCTAGGGTAATTGACCTCTGGTGATACAGATGATGACATCTTGACGCAGAAGTGCTCTGCTGTCTTCCCTAGTCCAGACTAGGAACCTCACTGGACCACAAATTACCTTAGGAAACCTAAGTATCCTTCTTATGGAACCCAGGGCATGAGTAGAACTTCAGACCGGTACACTGGGTCTGGACCCAGCACGAAGCTAGGATGCAGCCAAGCTGGATTAAGCAGCTGGACAACGTCCCCAACACCCATGCTTCATTTTAACAATGAACATTTTAACATTGACAACAGAAACTATTCCCGTTTTCCAGCAACAAATAATGATCCAGAGCCTGACGAGAACTTTCTAGTTTTAACAGTCAGATCCACAGATCCTCATTTGATGGGTGGCGTCACAATAATAACCTGACCCAATGGAAGGTAAAGTCACTCACAACTCCACATACCAGAACCTGAAAGTATATTTTGCAGGCAGTCTAAAGGCAAATAAAAAAACCCCAAAACCACAAACAAACAAGCAAATGAAAACTAAGCCCACAAATAACAAACAAACAAAACCAAGCAAAAACCAAACCAAAAAACCTCAAAAATTAAACAACAACAAAAATAACAAAAAACCTAAAAAAAAAGAAAAAACAAAAAGAAAAAACCCACCAAACCATCAACAAAAAGCACCCCACAAAACGACAGAAGTTACTGGTAGCTTAAACTAATAAAAACTAATTTTTGTCATTAATAATAATTCTTGCTAGACTTTTAATAGAAATACATATGATCTTTGAAAGACTTATTCAGTTTGCAAATGCCAATGAACTGTTTCTAAATATATTACACCTTGTTGGGTGGACTGCTCAAATTAGCTCATTTGTACTATGTTTCTAACAAGTAAATGACATTTTTCTCCCACATCCAGCTCACAGATCAGGTCAAACAAATGGTTCACCCCTCTGACAAAAAATTTGTTATGTTGATCAGTTAGCTCTGTTATAACTTTGTTCCCCCTACAAGTTATCTTGTAACTTGTAACTTGTAACTGTCCCTGATCTCAGATAACTTCAGAGATTTTTCATCTTTTCCTTTTGTTTAATGGAAGAGAGGATAAAAAGAGAAAAGACAGGACCTTCCAGACTAGGATTTTCTAGGTTCTATTAAAAGACATTTTAGTTGCACCTAGTATATTTCTGCCAACAAAAGTCTTAAAAGAAAACACATTAATTTTTAGATGGTTCATGATACTTAGAGCTTTTGACTTCTATTTTCCTTTTTCCTTTCCTTTCCTTTCCTTTCCTTTCCTTTCCTTTCCTTTCCTTTCCTTTCCTTTCCTTTCCTTTCCTTTCCTTTCCTTTCCTTTCCTTTCCTTTCCTTTTCCTTTTCCTTTTCCTTTTCCTTTTCCTTTTCCTTTTCCTTTTCCTTTTCCTTTTCCTTTTCCTTTCTTCTCAGATGATGAAGGTGATGGCATTTTAACAATTAAAGTGCCACCACCTGCATGTGTGTTTGCATTTTTAAATATGGTCACAGTCTGACTGATTTCCAGGGGTAAAACAGTTTCAAAACCTGATTGCAAGCTCACAGTGACAAAACTAGATAATTACTATCTCCACAAATATCTGTAAGTCAAATCACTTGTTTTAATACAGATTAGATTAGTACTAAAGTTACAAGATTGATATGAGAGACATGATAAATATAGTCATGACAGAAAACAATTTTTAATTTAGTAACCCCTATCAATCTAGATAGCCCATGAATATTTACCATTAATTCAGTAGGCTGGAACAGAGCAGGGAAAAAAGAACAAAAAAAAAAAAAAAAGAAAAAAAAAAGGTGGTTTGACCTAAACAGGACTGAGGAAAAAAGAGAATTCTCAGCAGTTCAGCAGTTTTACTGAGAACAGATCTTGCAAAGACTGGGAAAACATATTTGGGATAGCATAATTAAAAAAAAAAAACTTTGAAAAACTGAATGATATGCAAAAGTATTGCCATTCTTAATATGTACTTCTCTTTGCAGAACTTACCAGTCAGATTACAGTTAAACAAGTAACTTCAAAGGTTGAAATAAAATCATTTATGGAAATTCAAAACAAACCTATTTGATCACATCATACTTCACAGCAGGGATACAATTTGCAGAGGCTGAGTGAGGGCATAGTGTAAGCAAAAACAGGTTGTGTGTGCAATGAACCAAACTAAATGGTTTATATAAAAGAAATGTTGTTTCCATTAATTTTTCTGGTAATCTTATTAAAAACACCACCTGTCCAGAACAGAATTGTCCAGGTTTTAATTTCTTTTCATATCTCAGTGTTCAAACACAAGACAGAGGAGGAATCACCTTATAGCTATTAAAATATGTCACAAAATGTCTTATTCTGAAATCTTCATAGCTACAGCAGTTTCTCCAGCTCTGTTTCAACATCTGGTTATTGTACCTTTTACTTTTTCTCTCGTTGTGCTCAAAGAACTGACTTTTCTGATAAGCTTAAAGAAATTTTTTTTCAAAGCATGCATTGCCTTTTAAGCGTCTCTTTAAAAAAAACCAAAATGTTTCCAGTCTATAAGACTTAAAAATCACATATATTAAGTGAATAAAACACAAAATGCACCTTTTGAAATTTTTACCACCACCCCACCAAAATCCCCTGTAAGAGCCCTGAACAGGAACTTGACTTTGAATACCAGCAGAGATGAAATGGTGTCATAATCAGCATAAGTGCATGTGGACTATTTACCTAGATCAAACACTTTGGTCATATACTCAATTAAATTTAAATCCCATTATATAATGTATACCAGCCTCATTTTATGCAATTCCCTAATTTAATGGCTTGGTATTAGCCTTTTTCATTTTTGCACACATGGACTAATTTTCATGGTGCTCAGCCCCTCTGGGAAGTAGGTCATTAAAGTCAACTGGACGGAGACAGAAACTTTAAATACCTAAACAGTGCTGCAGAAGGGTCAGAGTGGCAATAATAATGTAAAACAATTTTTGACTCATCCTGCTTTGCAATATTTATGAAATTTCTCCCTCATATATATATATATATATATATATATATATATATTCATAAATATTGGAGTTGACAAAATAGAACGATAATGAATATTATTATCCTGGTACAATTTGATTTGTGAAACTGAAAAAAAAATCAGCTAAACAAAAATCTCAATAAGGAAATTAAAAATCACAATTATAGTAATATGTAGCTACCAAGACAACACTTGTTTTACACTGAAGCAGTAGAATTAGAATATTCATGTTACCTTTCTCAATGTGCATTCTTTTTGTCTCATGTCCCACATCATGACCAGCCAGATCCCCCTCCTTAGGTCCAGGCAGGACATTAGGTGACAAACCCATCAGCATTTGGTTCATAGAGAGCCCGTTCTGATGGACAGCTGCTAGACACAAGCACAGGCAGAAAGAAATCAGCTGTCATACGAACAATACTCTTTTTTACTTATTTTACATCGCCTTCCTCTTAATTATACAAGAATTCTAACAATCACAAAGTTACTTAATTAGTGCTATCAGGATGCACAGAGAGGAAAAGTTTCTTCCTGTCACTTCTACTTTAAAACAATGCATTTTAAAAAGAAAGTTCAGTAACTTTGGATCAAGTTAGAGATTTGCAAATATGTTCTTGCTTATTTAACAAAAATTGTTAAATTTTTAGTTCATTGTACAAAAATGCTTGAGTACCCAACATTCCCAATATGCAGTCCCTAATAACTTCCTTAAATGAAGCATTGTGGCCTTTCAGGTGATAAACACTGTTTTTCCATATATTCTGTGCAACAGTAGAAGTGCTTATTTGCTCATCAGGTGGAAAAACGCTGTCTAACAGCTTTCAGTGACCCTCATGAGTCTCAAACACACCTCAGAAATTCATATTAGGTAGTTTATATTTCTATGCTTTTATTCTGGAAAAAAAATTGTCTTTTCGAGATGTTTATGCCATTTTTAGTATTTTTTTTTTTTTAGTATGGAACCAATATTCCTCTAGTAGCCATCTTTTTATGGCTGGCACTACAAAAGATGTACTTAAGAATCAGGTGTGATGTTAGCAAATCAGATAGGACAGAAAATAATTATCATATAAATAAATAAGTTATTGAAGTGATGCACTACTTAAGGAACTCTGCTAAGTTTACACAGAAGAAAAGAAAAAAATGTGCAAAGGTCTCACTCCTCTCTGTAAACTCTATAGTAAGCTGAACAGTATAATTTCCTTTTTTGTTAAAAAAATGAGCAATTCCTTACCAAAAACAATAAATATCTCTCAATTTAGATTTTGGGAGTTTCTGATGTTTTGTTGTTTTGGGGTTTTTTTAAGAGAATAATGGAAAAGAGCTTTATCAGTTGTAAACAAATATACTGTTCAATCAATTAAGAAAAAAAATTAATTCCACATTTGTGAGGGGTTTCTTCAGACGTTCACGTATGAAGTCTGCAGTGGGTTGATCCTGGCTGGACACCACATGCCCACCAAAGCCACTCCATCACTCCCCCTCCTCAAATGGACAATGGAAAGAAAATATAATGAAAGGCTTGTGGGTCAAGCCTGGGGAAATAGACAGGTCACAGTATATGGGATGCCAATTTAATCTGCTCTCTGAATTGTCCAAGTGATAAGAAAACAGAATTTTCAGCTTGTCATAGTCAGGCCTCATTTCTTTTCTTTGGTAAGTCATTTTTCATCACACACTAATGAAAGATCTCTCATCTGAAGGTCAATGAAGAGTCAGCTTCCTGAGTATAGGGAGAGCCTGAAAAGAAGCAGCCCAAAGGACACGTGTTGCATCTAATCAGTATGGCCACCTATTTCATGCAGCTATTTCATGGCCTTCTATGGGTGTGCCAAACCCTCCAGTTTCACCTACTGACAAATTCCACTGTGGAAAGACTATTCAAACACACAAAAACCTGCAACAGAGCAGTATTAAAGGGAATGGACAAGTGTAATATGAATTTAAGTACATATCCATAAAATAGCAAGCATTTAAAACTTTAATTTCCACTGCTGCGCTGGAATATCATAGAATTCAGAGTCTTTGCCATGTAATTTACAACCATATATGGAACTTTGATAAAAATGGCATCATCACTCTGGGACAACATAGTTTAATTTCACTCTGTCCCCTGTGAGCTATGAGCTATTCTTTCTATCATATTTCTCACCATTAAAAAAATTTTTGTATTTAAAAAATTTATAATGTATGAACATTTTTAATTTATTTAAACCAATTCTTCTTTTTACTGAGCAATTCTACCACATAAAATATTGCTTATGAAGTCAGATTCAATATAGAAATCAAAACCGAGTAACCAGATTAAATAAAATTCAATTTCTTTTAAAAATGTTTACACTATATGCATAGTTCTGAAACTAATCTAGCAAATTGCTTCCCACCTGCAATTCTGTATTTCACTGCTCATATCTATATGTTTAATATGACATGATGGCAGTTTATATCAGTACCTGTTAATGTAGCATCAGATATTATGGTACTGCAAACTGGGGAACTTAATGTTGGGAGATAGTTATTGCAGCTGAGCTTCTGAACAGGAAGCTCAGAGACATGTGAGATCTATTCAAGGCGAGGACACTGTGACCAGAAAAACAAGCTGCACCTCATCAGCTTTAGAGGGGCGGGAAGGAGAAGAATGGGACCTACGGATTCTGTCTGAAGAGCTCTCGGTCCGTGCGGGAGAGCTGGACACGCTGCTGCTCCGATGAGAGGATGGGTGGCTGCCAGGTCTTCGGCCCTCTTCAAGAGAAGGAGCAGGAGAAGGGCTGTCTGGAACACGTTCCTAGACCACACAAAAAGCCATTGAGAAAAAATGCCAATGTTAAACCAAGCCTCTCTTTCCAAACATCACTTCCCTAAACTGAATCTCCCTCTTAAATTCCAACCTATTCATTCCCCTGTTGACATTTCCAGGATTTGCAGAGCATTCTCAAGGGAAAGTTGGCAACTTTAGGACACTAGACCTTACATTTCAGCATGCAATGTGAACATTGCTCATCCTATCAGGCTTTTAACTGCCTTCTGGACTACTTTAAAAATTAAGAGGTTTGTTCACCATTTTGTTGTTGTTGTTGGTTTGGATTTCTTTTTTGGTTGGTTGGTTTTTACTGGGTTTTTGGGGCTTTTTTTTTTGTGGTTTGTTTATTTTATTTTTGTCACACGTATCATGCAGTTGAATTGGAAGTATACATTTTGGCTTACTGATGTTAGCCTTATGGGATGAGGAATTATGTATTTCTGTAAATAAATAAAGACCGGGTACTGTTGTTTTATCTCATGTTGACTTTTACTTCACAATTTAGTTTCGAAGAGGTTTCTTGAGCAACAAGATCTTTTGGAACTGTTATGGATCATAAATAAAATATAACCTCCTTATAGTACCTACATCCGTCACATGACTGATGTAAGTCTAAATGCCTATTTTTACCATGGAACACAAACTTGGAATGAATCACACTTTTTGGATGAATGTGGCCATATCACTTCAAAATGGGGAAAACCACCACTCATATTTTTCTATCCAGGGAAAGGCCTGGCAGGGCAGCCAAGAGGAGCTATGAAGCACTTCAAGAGATTCCTTGGTTTTGAAAACCAGAATGTAAGGACTGTGATGGTTTGAATTGCATATCTGCTGTGTGAGAATTGTTAGTATGTAGCAGAGAGATGCATCTGATATTTACCCAGAAGTCTGACACAGACAATACAAACAATAATCAAATGGAGATGAGTGCAGAATAGTTCTTTCTAGAAAATTCACAGTCTTTCCCTGCAGTTTCCTTTTCACTGCTGAAACTTCTCAAGACTCATTGCTAAAGTATGTGAGAGTGAGGCTGTTTTGGAAAAATAGTGATAAAAATAAATAAAGCCTATAGAGGAAATCTGTTGGAAGGATTGAAGATATTAAACTAACTTTTTTTTTGCTTGTTTTTCTCCTTTTGATAACTGAAAACCTGACTTATAATGAGAAAAACAATGAGTCCAAACCACCAATCAACAAACAACTGCATACATTCAACTCACTAAAAGCTTTTGGTAATGAAATAATGCATTTAGTATACATGTGTAATAACACAAAAAAACCCTTGCTGTTGCAAATGTATTTTCTTGAAAAAAACAGTACATTCCTCACACAGAAAGGTTCTTTTCAAGCAGTCATTATTTTATCATGCCCAGTCACTAGATAAATATTTATTTCTCTGAATGCATTCCCAAGAAATTTTGCAACATCCTCAACTATAGTAATCAATAGATTTGTTCAAGGTAAGTTTCATAAAAAAATATCTGCTGAACTTGAGATTCTGATTGCAAAGGGATTCAATGAGCATACTGCTGGAGTGGGAGGAGATTTTTTAGAGCAATGTTGTAAGACATTTAAGTGGATTCCACTTTAACAGTCTTAGGTTTTTAAGTCAAAAACCTTGATGAGGATAGCTTAACTGCATCATAGCTCTAGGCTTATTATGACTTTGATTGTGTTTATATGTCCATGAACTGGGTATTCAAGAGGAGGATTATAATGCAGATGTTTTCAGAATGTACAAGATTTATTTCTTTAGATTTAGGAGGATTTAAGCATGCACAGTGTACAGATTTGATATAAATTAGAACACGGTATATTTAATCATTCATTTAAAATATAATTTCACTGTTTGGCATACAATGTATTGTTCTTAGAAGGGTTTCATTAAAATGAAATCCAGTGAGCACATAAGATTTGAATACAGAGCTGCAGAGTAAATTAATTTATTTAAACAGCTTAATTTGTTTATCCTATTTATTTATGTGTGCTTTTACAGAACGTATTATGAGATGGAGCGAGCAAAAGGAATGCACAGGACAACGAAATATAATTACTGTACAAACAAAACAGATAATGAGTTTTATTCTCATATTATATGACATAGACAAAATCCATGAGAAAACTATATATTTTGGCGTTATCAATACTCTTTTATTCCAATAAAACATGGATTGAACTACACAGAAATGCAAAATAAACTAATTTAGTACCTTAACTATTGTTTTATATCCCTGCTTCATAGTTCCACAATCAGCAATATAGTCTATAGCAATTTTTTGTGTTTAACAAATTCACTGCCATAATAAATGGCAATGCTACTAATAATAAATTGAAGTACTCTGTAGTTGTAAAAAAGTCATAGTAATAAACTAATGGTACTGGAATATCAATGTGTCTTCCTTAACAGAGATTTTGTGTAGAAAAGATTAATTTGGTTTGTGGCAAAATATTAACTTTAGACTGCATTTAAAATTTTTCATAAAAGGAACCGTTCAAAATTGTGTTTGTTAAATAATGCAGATCAGAGCTATTTTTTCATTTCTACAGCATGCCACTTTCGTACAAGTTACTCTACATGAAACAGCAAAGAAATAGAACTTATTGACTTAAAATCCTAGCAACAGATATCACCTAGGATTCTATTCACTGCCCAATATTTTTCCTAAAACTTGCCTACTCACAGAGGCAGATATTTCTGGAGAATCTGGTGTATAATGCTCTCTCACTACATTTTTCCTCCATTTTTTGCTTCCCTATTTTTTTCTACAGATAGGTACATGTAAAAAGTAGTGTTAACAATTTAGGTAATATGCAGGAATTCAGCATCTGGTTCACCAGTGATTCAGGATTGTTAAGACTCTCAGGCAGGCATCAGAGGCTTTACTAAGCAGTGGGCAACAAACTCTTAGGGGCCAAATTTGAAGCATTCCTTCTCTTGGTGATCTTCAAAACTTGATCCAAATCCTGAGCATGTAAGAATCTGGCATTTACCTCCTCCAAAAATGTTCCTACCACAAAGAAATTTTCACTCTAGGGAACTTTAACGCCCTTTCTTGTACTCTTATTCCAGTGACAAGTTACACACTCTCAATATCAAGTCCATTTCATAAATAACAAGTTTGTTCCTGTGACATTGAGTATACTATTTTATGCTGTTAAAAAACAGGTAAAAGATTTCAGTATCAGAGATTGTAACACATGAGATTGAGGTTATCTCTAGAATTGAAATCACCCCAGTTTTGTTCCAGAATACTACATAACATTCACAAAATCACAGTCTTGATCTCTTTAAGTAAAACAGGAGAGTTTTTATGTATTTATCAACTTTTTTCTAATTTCTCAAATAGGCAAATACTGCAAAATCTTATTCTGAAAGTTATTTTAAGTAACTTTTAAAAAATTAATTATCTTAATGCATCAATAATGCTATTCAGAAGACCAGAAATACTTTCTTCCCTATATCACATCTTTGTCCATATATGAGGTCACAAAGCTAGTTACAAAATATTAATTTCTTTTTTTGCCAATTTTATTACTGCTTCAGCAGCATGTTTTCACTGTTTGAAAATTGCTTCATTACCAAAAGCCTTCCTCAAAATACATCAAAACACAAAGCTGATGAAGTTCAGCTGTTGCATCACTATTGAAGACATGTCAGGTAATATATGTAGGAATAATACTTCTTCTCCTAAGAGAACAGAAAAGTAAGTTGTCACCACCTCAGTTTGTCCATAAATATTTATTCTTTGTCATTCTTGTTCCTTAATAACAAAATTGTTTACCATTTCTGACAAACTTTGAATACATGTTCTTGCAATAACCAAACCAGATTTGCATACACAGTCTTCACCTCCTGGCTATTTGTCTCCTACAGGTATTTAGTCTTGGCCTTTTACTATGTTCTAGTTTACTTTGCCTTAAAACTCATCTCTTGGGTACAGTACTCCTTTAATTTTAGTCATGGAATGAGCTCTAGACACACAATTAAGTCTTGCTCTAAAGGTATATAATTTTTTAACTGTTCAGTTGTCTTGCTCTTCTTCAGTATTGAACAAACTTCCTCAAGGATGTTCGTGCTTTAAGTCATTGAAGTGCAAGAATAAAGTAATTTATTTTCAAGGTCATACTTTTCATAGTTCAGGTAACTTTTGGAATTGTTTAGGTTGGAAGAGATGTTTAAAGGCCATCTAGTTTCAGCACACTTGCCAGGCAGGGACACTGTCCACTACAGGAGGTTGTTCAGAGCCCCATTCAGCCTGGCCTTGAACACTGCCAGGTGTGGGGCAACCACAGTGTCCCTGCACAGGCAAACTGCATGCTAGGCAAAGTATAAATTACACAAACTGTTTTATACAGTCGTGATAATATTAATAATCAGCATCAGCATCATCTTTTAATCAGGAGTGTGAGAGACTGGACTGGTGAATGACCCAAACAGCAGCCCACTTGACCACCCAGGTGCAGAGGGCACACACTCATCACTGAAGGCTACAGCTGGGTGTTGAAAAAGACAAGAAAGGAGGCTGGCAAGATGCAAATCCTGCCAATTTGCCATTGGGCTAGTGCTTTTTATCATGTCTCTGCCCTTTTCATAATGGCTCAGGCATGAAAACTCAACTCAGGGAAAGTACTGGGACATTCACACAAAGTCTGAAGGTGTTCACCATTCTGATGGACATAAGTGACTCAACTGTGCTGACAGGAGAGGCAGCTGTGGCATCCCCAGAGGTGCCATGGATCATGAAAGACTCCTAAAGTGTCCTGTGATCCACAGCCTTATACCACTCAGTGTGAAACTCCCTACCTCAGGAGTGGAACCTGGGCATTCCCACCTGAACCTAAGCATATATAACTGTGGAACTTTGGTGTTTTGTGAGTTTTTCCTATTCCTGACAGATCAAGGCAGCCACAAACACTTCAGCCAACAGATATTGAAACTGCAACAGTCAATTCTAATTATGAGGTCCGTGGGTGGTGATATCTTTCTATTCCTTTCCAATTTTTAAGTGTTATTTTTATGTTTTCATATTGGTATATTATTACATAAAATAATAACCTAAATGGCTACACATGTGCTCCCCCATTGCAAACAAAGTGTTCTAAAATAAACTCTCCAAGTGTGTATTTAAGAACACAGATTTGTGGTTTTTTTCATACGACATTCAGTGGGGTTTTGCTCCAATCTGCCCCAAGGAATCTATCAATAAGAACCTGCATTACCTTCACCTTTTGGGGTGGCTTGTAGCAAGGAGTAGCTTATATTATTTCCAACCTTTGTGGGAAGACACCGGTCTTCCAAGCCTTTTTGGTGGTAGAATTATGAAAATCGCTTTCAAAACTGATCAAAACACAGATTTCTTTCTTCAGTTTCTTACTGACTTATTTTGAACTTGTGTGAGATGCATTCCAGGAATAACTTTCTTGTAAAATGTCACATTTAATTTGACATTGCTTTAGCTGAATAAGTGTAAGAAATTAGTTACTTGAAATTAGTTAATGTGTATTTTTTGCAAACAGAACATTGTATTTTTACAGTTTTACTTTTTCATTCCACTTTAGTCAAAACACTATGGTGCTCTAAATGAATATTTAGACTCGGGAAGTGAAAAATTAAATGGACTAATAGTTAGTTATTTCCTAACTTCCTCAGTCACTTCTATATTTGTTATCAATCTGAGTGAATGCTATAAAATTTCATTTCTATTTCCTTACCTGCATACTATCTGGCTTGCTAAAGATCTTGCTAACTTCACACTGATGCACATGACATCTTTCTCATCTTGTTCTTACAGATCCACTTCTATTCCCAATCAAAATTCAGGAGTTTTAATATTTTGTATTGTCATTAATTGCACTATTATTTTAAATCTTAGATGTCTTACAAAGAAAAGAATCCATGATGTTTACATTACATGTTTTCTCTCTCTGTGAATACCTCAAACTTATTTATCTTTTGGACCAACTGAAGTTGATTTCTATTACGTTTTTTACTTCCGCAATTTTTCATTGTACCTACTTTGCTCTTCTCATCCCAGGAATACTGACAAGTGAAAGCATAAAATGAAGAAAGAGATCAACTGAAAATAAGACTGAATTGGCTTGAGTTTTAGTGTCCTGTTTTCTACATGTATTATTCCAGCAGAAGTTAACTGAGAGGAAGCCAAATAGGAGACTTCCAAGTAATCCTTTAACAGTACTTGCACAACAAGAGATCTAATTCTTGGAAATCATGAGCAGTACGTAAAGCACAATGACCTAGTCAGGAAGTGCGTGTCAGTGGATAGGGCCATTACAGAGATTAAAAACAAGCCAGCAAATAAAGTTGATCCCTATCAACAGAAGAGAGAGCTTGGTTTTACCTTCACAAAGAATATTTCTTCTAACAAACAAAATATCCTTCTAAGGTATACAAAAAAACTCCATGCAATAGGCAAATACATAGACATGCAAGAAACTCTGTTCCAATCAAATTAGTAACTTCTTATTGGCAAGCTGGACACACTTTCTGATTTTTTTTTCTCCTGATTTCTCTGATTTTTTTTTTCTGTTTTTTTTTTCCTTTTCTGAAAATCTAGCCTTACTTGTAAAGTAAGCTTAAGAAGCATCTCTAGGAATTCACCCTTCAAAGTAAATCCAAACCACACATGTATTATGCCCTAGAAGTCAGCAATACCCATCTCATCCCTTGCACCTGACCCCATGGCCATTTTGTATCAAGTCAATCTCACACTACACACATAGCTAGCTCCCTGTTACACACCAGAACATGCAAATTTCCGAACATAAAGTTTGCACTACTTTCTATGTGTCATGTGTAAATACATATTTTACATGCCACAAGTTAATTCATATGAGCATATGGCTGCTATTAGCTTCAAACTGCACCTCAGAAACATGCACGATAAAAGAACCATAGGATCCTCTATTATTAAAAAAAATAAAAAATTCCAAGTTACAGCCTACCATATTTAGTTAGCATCCTCTAAGGTCATTATATAAAAAGTGTATTAAAAGCTAAAACAAATAATATTAATCATATAGATAGAACTAATTAATGAGGGGGAACACAGTGTCCTCTAATATAAAGATAGTTAAGCCATAATAAAGAAGGTCAACTATACTTTGACCTAAGATCTACTCATTCTAAATGAAAAAAAAAAAAAAAAGCGTGCATATACACAAGTTATTCTAAGGCAGAGATTTTCTCTATTATGTTCAAATTCCTACAAATTAGATATCATATTCTCTGCAGCTAAGATAAAATTAAGTGTTATTTGAATTACATTATACTTAAAAATTCATTGGTATATTCTAATTTCCATGTTTGGTTTCTTAACAAGTAAAAGCAATTGTTTTAGGAGCTGATAGTCCTATTTTTATTCTAAAATATTTATTGTAATAAAATTACATTTTATTATTTTAATGTTCTAAATCAAATTTCTCCTTACATACAGAAGAAAACTTGATCATACGTCACATATCAGATAAAGAAGAAATTAAAGTAGCTTCCCTCTTGCCCTTTTACACATTCAAAAAAGCATTTTAAAGTAGTGTTAAAATTTCTGGTTTGAATGCACAATGCACTAATGTATCTAAAAATAGTAGGTTATCTGAAAAGTCAGGTGTTTTTCAGGTTAGGCATACAAAAAGGGTTTTTCTGCCAATTTGGAACACAATCAATTTTGTTCTCATTCCCTGTCTGTGAAAGGCGTACAGCATATCCAGCTTCACAGGAATGCACTGCCTGCATAATGCTTTTCCTGTAAGACACAGAAGCGTCCATAGAAAACTTCTGCTTTCAACACAGGATTCAAGATTCAGCTCAGTGAAGTGAACTTGCCCTTTTTCCTCTCAGAGTCTGTTTCCTTTCAGGTATGCTCTCTGGACTTGCTCACCACCCATCTGATATGAGACATTAAACTGTACTCTGTTCGGCCATTTCTACATGGCAGAGATGTATTTCTTCTCTTTGGCTATTATTTGGACTTTTTGGGAAAAAAATCACAGAAACACGAGTCTGAGTTGGAAGGGTCCCAGAAGGACCATCAGGTCCAGGTCTTGAGTGAATGGCCGATATGGGGATTGAATCCATGACCTGGGTGTAATTAGCACCAGGCTCTGACCAACTGACCTATCTATTATAGGCAAAAAAAAGATAGGAACATTAAATTGCATCAACAGGAGCACACATATTGACAATGAAAAATGAAAAAGTGAATGAATTCCAAAATTAAATTTCATGTCAGAATAGTCCTATAAACAGAGTTATTCTAAAAAATAAAATCTGTCAGCAGCTACTTTTGTTAAATAACTTAACAGTAAATTTCTGCTATTGGATCACAGGAATATATCTATCTATATCTATCTATATATATAGATAGATTCAAAAAAAGGTAAAAAATAGTGCAACACAACCAGTGCTATGATAGATGTGAGGAAATTAGCAAAGTTTAGTCTGATATATCCATCACACAGGGCAAAACTACTGTGCCACTGCTGTCTTCACATTTTCAGCTGGACATATTGGTGTCTTCTGTTTTATTCTTAATTCTTTCTGTAAGTATTAGGCATATGTAGATAAATTGCAGTTTTTGATTCTGGCATGCTGCTGCTCTGTTCTAACTTTTACAATGTAATTTCAAGTTGCTATTTTTATAAAGTATGTCCTTTATATTTTCATATATCTTTCTGCTGAGTGGAAAAAAAATTGATGTAGTGAAACTGCTAACAAGCTCAGCCTTTGAAACCACAGGCAGGTGATGAAAGCCACTTCATGTCTAAAGCATCCCCAGGTCACAGCTGTCACACTCACTGCAATTCATTGTTGTCACAATCTGCTGTCCCTGCTTGTTGTTGCTCTCCTCTTATTCATCCAACTCATATATCTAAACATTCCATTACAAAAAGACATCTAATGCTCGTCTCATGTTCGAAAGGGCACCACACTCTTCTGAAATATAATTCTGAAGATTTTAGGGCTCAGAGTTCACTGCCAAATCTAAGGTGTTGCTTTGTAAGGCTTCCCTTGTAATTTTGTCTTTGTCTCATCTCCTGAATGCAGCAGGATAAAATGTTTAGTTAGTACATGATCTCAGCTTTATTCCAACATCTTATCATGAAGAAATGAAATATTGCCCAGTAATAGAAAGGCATTTGAAGCTTTGTGAGTTTAAAGATAACAGCGCTAGCTGTGAAGTCAGTGAATTGGAAGGAAAGGTCAGCAAGTCATCTACTGTGGCACTGTTCACAAAGGCAATCCTTCTATCCAATGAACCTGGTTCTTCATAATCTGAAGACTTTGATTTTCTAAGACTTAATTTTGTTCTTTGTTACTTAATTAGATATGGTTACTATTGATTTACTTTTCAGAGTCGAAATTTCTCACAGGCTTTCTAACTTTCAAGCAGACTTTACACTGGCAAACATGCTGTACTCTAATTTCAAATCTATGCTGTTGTTTCAGGTTACAACTACAAACTCTGAGATGAGTGATTCAAAAACTTTCCAATTTGTGGAAACATTGACACTAAGGAGAAAATACTTCAGTAAAATTAGGGTTAAAAAATGAGTAAAACCATAGTGAAAACAAAACCAAGATGTCTGAAAATAATTGCAATAAAAAACTGGAAGCTATAATTCTAATAACAAACAGTTTCATGAAAGAGAGCAACTGCACTATTTATCCATTCCTGTAAAAATAAAGAAAAAGGAGGTTTGACCTTCTCACTTACATTTATTCTTGAAGATATTTATTTTGATTGTAGTATAAGTTATTATTCATAAACATTACACTGCCAGCACAAGGTTCAAGAAGTATGCTGATTACAGTTGCCTGCTCAACTACTCGGTGCATATAACTCAGTGGACATTAAAATCACAGCCTCTGACTATGCCTAGACAAGAACAGGTAAATTGCCAGTGACATTATGTCCATCCCCATGGGAAGACAATCACCTAATAATGACCTCATCCTTTTCAGTTTGTGGGGTTGATGTTTCAACCCTGTTCAGTATTAAAAAATAGGAACATAATTACTTATCTGTGCTACCTCTATCCACATGACCATATCCCTCTGCAATAGAGAATAACAGAGAATATAAATCTAGACATATGTTGTACCACAATGGGGCTGAAGGAATAAGTAGGAAACAGTAAGTTCCTTAGCCCCTATGGTACTGTTGAAATAACTATGTGCAGCAAGATCTTACATTTAGAAGTGAGTTTTGAGGGACAAATAAAAACTTGTGTTTATGGATTCATCTGTAGTAGAAATTATTTGTGGGCAATAACTTACAGGCCTTGACTGAAGAAGTCATGACAGCTCTTAGGTAATGTCATGTTCTACATAAAGGACCTAAAATCCTTAACTTACTAGTGCAAAGTTCAGAAGAAATCTGTATTTCATCCTCGTATGTGCACACTTTTCTAAAGAGAACTTAGGTTAATTTGGTCATTTAAAAACATTTCATTGAAATCCACATATTTTTATATTACAGTTATGTGCAAACCAGATGGGAACATGAAACCTGGTTTGTCAAATAACTTGCACAGGATGTTATGCCAGGAGTTATGCAAAAGTTGGCAGTTACAATGAATATTTAATTAGTATGGATATGAGAGCTGAATTTTCAAAAAAGACATTGATACATACTGTAGATTATTAATACAAACAAATGCTCAAATAAGCAAACTTTTGGAAAGAAATTATGATTTTCCAATTATAACATGCTGTTGGAATGTTTTAGAGAGTCTAAGTTGCTAGGTACTTTCAAGGTCTTCACCTAGATTATAAGGAATCTATCTCTGCTAAAGGAAACAGAGTTACAAAAATGGACTTATTACGAAGGAAACAACCCCCAGGATAAGGAAAATTTTCTGGTACAGGACTGCCCACGGTTATAATAATACACAAAATTATATAGTATGTCCCTTTCAGAGTCCAATAGTTTTAAACCTACTAGGCAAGCTGAGATAACATGAGCCAAAAGTACTTCTCAGTTAAGTGTTTCCTGGGTCCAGCAATGTTCCCATAATGGGGTTAGATCTGTCAACAGAGCAGGCCCTGCTTTCCACAAAAGGAAAGCATTTTTACATGGCCTATGAGATATGTTGTACTCAAATGTACCTGACTGGTAACTGGAGACAAAGATAGTGGTCACACTGCAATATGCTCCCATAGACATATTTAAATGTAGATCATGGTAACTTAAGCAGCTTTAATAGCTACAACTGACTTGTAAATCAGCTTTACAAGCTAGAAGTGAGCTTGTTAAAGTTTAGAAACAGAAAGTTACCAATGCTCATGAAAGTCAAATTTTATACTCTTATATATGAAATAAAATAGCTCATAGAAAATGAAAGGAGGGAAAATATCATTAAAATAGTGAAAATAAAGAAATAAATTTTTGTTGGCACAGTAATTCATATGCCAGGTGTCATTTAGCATGTGCTCCATCTCAATCTTCATTTTTAAGACCCCCAGTAGGATTGGTGGCTACAGTTTCAATTAAGAAAATAAATTTAGAATGAAATAAAGCACCATGTGTTTTCCAGAAATTATTATTATCATATAACTCTTACTAAATACCAATCAAGTAAAAATAGGAAAATAGAGTTGCAAAAATCACCATGCAATCAGTTAGTTAGCAGCAGAGTACTTATATCCCCAACACAGGGGCAAGATGGAAACCAGGGCGGGATCTGGTCTTGTTGGCATACTACCTAAATAAGTAATTCTTTTCAAACCAGTATCTTAACTCCTCATGTCAACAAAGGTGAGAAAGGGATGCCACTTAAGGCCTCCAAAGGAGACCCTAGATTTAGAGGTATAGGTGACTAAATTAGGCCATCAGATCATATTTTCTAGGTCAATAAAAACATAGATTTGTTGACTTTCAACTGAACAGTTCTTTGCGGTTCTGTGCTTGTTAGGTTAAAGAAGAAAGGTGCACCAGTATGTTGAATGTCTTAATAAAGTCAGACCTCTCCACTCTACTTAAACCATTATGAACCTCAGAACTTTTGTAACTCCTGATTTGAAGGTCCAAGAGATTCTAAGTTTACCTAATTTGTGTCAAAGAAATTGCATGAATGGATCCATTTCCAATATAGCCCTGAAAAACTACATAAACTTGCTTTTGCGTGGCTACTTCTAAGATACTTTAGATAAAAGAACAAAAGTTTGTGTACTTTCTCTTTCTCATTTGTTAGACCTAAAGAAGGATAAGAGGCAAAATGTAGATAACTGAATAAAGATCAAGTCATAATTACCTAGAGGCAACAGGGAAGTGTCTTTTTAAATGTAATGCTTTAAAATTAAAACAATTCACTTTCAGTAAAAAGAAGAAAAAACTCCATGCCTCTGGTAAGTGCCTCTATAACCAGATTAAGTTATTTAAAGGCCAGAAACAAAACCTAAAACAGGTAGACAAGTTCAGATATCAGATATTTTTGAGATATCCCTATAATACTACACTTCTGGCCTGCAGATTACTGGGACTGTTCTGTGCTACTTCATTCTAATTTGTTTTAGGACTTGGCAAATTTAGTTTCTGCACAGGTAAAATATCAAACTTTTCAGCCTTCTTCAAATAACTTAGAGCATTTCAGTTCAAATGCTTAGGTTTTAAAATTGGAAGAACAATCTCTTCTAATTTAAGAGTAATTTTTCCATGACATCTCAAGAAACAGAGTACAGACTATGAAATACAAGAAAAAGACAAAGCTGTGTATGAAAATGCTTCAATTTGAGCATTGCTTTAATACTGATTTAGAGAGAAGGAGGGAAACTGAGATGCTAACAGTGGCCACTGGTATCGTGTTGTGCCCTCAGAGTCATCACACTTAGCTTTCTTGTATTTACTGACTTCATGACTTACCCTAGAACATTTGACACCTATCCAATACACCTTTACAATATTTATGGTGGCTAGAGCGGGCTATGATTTGGCGCCTTTGGGTTTGGTTTGGGTTCATTTTGGTCTGTTCTGGAGTTACCTTGATAACAGATGTCTCCACTCGGGAGGGAGGGCTCTGCACTTGTGCTGCTGCTGCCATGTTGGCGATGGTGCTGAGGTGGTTCATCTGGCTCATTGCCATCGTGACAGAGGCTGGAGGTAGGCTCACGGGAATCAGCGGGTGGGGCATCATCATAAAAGGAAGTTCCAACCCTGTTGGGGGGAAAAACGGGGAAATAGGTTTATGCATCTTTTCTTAAGCACGGTCTTCTTTTTCTCCTGATGGACAGCATTCAAGTGACAGGTGACAAGCTGGTTCACATTGCAGGAAAAAGCAGCTCTGTGTCAGTTCTCTTCTGAGAGATGCAGGGGTGAATCACTAGCAACCATGGAGAGTTTCTGGCCACAAGGAGAGGCTATTAGACCTCTTAGTTTGTTTATATCTGTGTAATGTATGATATCATTGCTAAGCCATGGCTATTTATTATAGTTTTTGATATCTGCTGTAAGGTGCCTTAGCAGTGCTTCATTATGCCACTGATGCACAAGTTAGCAGTTATTTTAAGTACCAATTTTATTGCATACGTATTTGTTCTTTACTGTCTCCACTTCCCCTGCTTAATACTCTAAGAGAAGTAGTCCAGAATTCCGCACATCCTTGATTTTTTCATTGCCTATTTATAAACACCAAAAAAAAGAGACAGGAACTAGAAAACTGCTGATGTTAGTGCTGAAAGATGTCAACCCGTACCATTTGGCAGAAGGTGGTTCTGTTGAAGAGGGTTGAGAGGATGGCTAACTGGAACACTATGCTGTCCAGGCAAGTTGGGGTGGTTAACAGAGGCCTGTGATCCTTGGGTGGGGGGAGACTGAAGTTTTTCTTTATCCCAAGAACCATCACTGCTGCCTGTGGGGAATGAATATATATTATTTGGATGAATGAAGACTCCAAATTCTCAATTTCTGAATTTGGAAGCAAGGCCAGCATTCTAACCTTTTTTGCAGGTGGAAATTTGTTTTTTATTTTCTTTTTAATATGTGGATTGGGGGAAGTAATTTAGGCTTGGGATTTTTTTTCCCACCCTCTGAAAAAGAATACCTATTTTAAATTAAGAGGTAGCACTTAGGAAAATAAAACTATATATGGCACTATTTATTGTGTGAGAGAATATTTTTGCCTGAAAAATGTCTAACAAAAATATGGCCTGTTATGCCAATTAAAATTTAAACTACAGTTATATCGTGTCCTGTATTTGTGAACAAATAAACATTCTTTGGAGTAATTAAAAAATTAATTTATTGAGGGCACCAACATGCATGTATATATGCTTGGCTGATGATTCTATTTTGTATATTAAATTTTTATTGCATACTATTAATATAAATGTTAGGGATTACATTGATTCTTGCAGTCTTCTGGTAGTGGAACAGACTAACAGCAAAGAAGAATGGGGACAAACAAGTATTGAGATGAGAAATAATTCATTTCTTTGAGAAGCACCCTTTTTCACTATTGCAGACTTCCTCATAAAAAATAATCATAGGATTAAATAAGATGCAATTAAAGGACAATATGATACAGTCTGTATAAAGAACAATAATAATTAATATCACATTATAAATTCATATATTTATGTGCAATGAAAAGTTTAAGATCTTCAAACCTGACAAACTGTATTATTCTTGGTGTGTACTTACTTATAAAGCTGAGATTGAGTGTATGTATGTTTATGCATACACAGTAATCTATACACTCTGTATGAGTTTATTTACCATACACAATCAATAAACAATGTTTGAATATATTAATAAATATGGATATATGCATGCATTCTCAGCAGTATTAATATACCCATCAGCAATATATGATTGCTTCCTTTTTTATGTAGAGCACACTTTCAACCTCCTGACTTTGAAAATGTCTACTCTTTTGGTGGGAGCATGTCTTGATAGGGACTTTAGGATGATATAAGTCAAGATCTATTCGATCTATGCTCAGTTTCTATTTAGCATTATGGATTATAGCAAAGTACATATTTCTGAATGTTTTTCTACATACATCCTACTCTTTAATGAACAGCAGAACCTGAAAAACAACAGGAACGACACCTCCTCCTCCTTACTTCAGTAGAAAGGGGATAAGCCTATTAGTTTTGACATATTTTAACATCGTTTTCATTGGATGACAAAAGCACAGAAGTTGGTAGAATTCCAATTTAATTTCTCTAGATCTATTAAAAACCTGATTGTAAAAGCTGTACAACATAGTTTATAATGAAAAATACTCCATTATTGCCATGATTTTCTTTCCCTAGTTACTTCAGGAAGACAGTTAAGGCTCAATATAAATTCTAACTCATTAGCTCAATACTGTCTCAATCCCAGTGTAAATTGTTCAGAAGTAGGTAATGAAAATTCAGTCCAAAGTCTCCTGCAATCAAAGAAAGCAATTTTATGAAACAATGAAATGAATCAATTATATTAGATACTTTTATAATTTTACAAGAAATTTTCATAACCTTTATGCAGTGAAAATACTTGAGATGGTAAATCCTTATTCAAATCTCATGACCTCTGACAAGTGAACATGTTTTCTTATATTTTAAGAACTAAGATACTCTCAAAAAGCCTTAACACACATTTAAGTACATAGTAAAGGAGATAAATCTTATCTGGAAAAATATTTATTTTCCTTTTAATTTCATATTCTCTAATTTTCTGTTTTTTACTACTGCAATGTACATATTTTGCTCCGTAGCATCCAGGCCTACCCCACCCTCCTGTTTTGCTTATCCCTTCTGAAAAGTTCATAGCAATCCATTGCAGCACTCTACTT
Source organism: Zonotrichia albicollis (assembly GCF_047830755.1). Classification (NCBI taxonomy): domain Eukaryota; kingdom Metazoa; phylum Chordata; class Aves; order Passeriformes; family Passerellidae; genus Zonotrichia; species Zonotrichia albicollis. The sequence continues at coordinate 78,360,853 of NC_133820.1, forward strand.
GTGGAAGTCATCCCACCATGTCCCCGTGCTGGCAACTCTGCCACAGTTTTTCCTGCTGCACAATGGCTTCCAGCTCTTCCTGTTTGGTGGCCATGCTGTGGGCGTTGCTCTAGAAGCATCTCAGCTGGCCTATTGCTCCCACCACCTTTTTGGGGGAGACAGGTAATTCCTACATGACTATTCTTAGGTTCTTCTGTGATTTCTAACACGTCAATAAACCACTTTGCAGTCTTTGCCACCACATGGCTCTCCATCCTCTCCCTCCTTTGAGATGGTAGAGCAAAGTACCTTGCTAAAACACTGTCCTTCAAACACTACTGTTCCTCTTCCAGACATCTCTAATGAGCTTGATTTTATCCCTTTCCCCCTTTAAATCTAGGTTAAATCTCTTTCAATGAGCCCTACTAATTCCTGCTTCCCCTTTGAGCCAGCTGTAACATCTTTTATATATATGAATACAAATAATACATAAATATATATTAGTAATTATATGAATATTTGTTAGCATTATAAGGAAGGTGTTTGCATTTTATACAACTGCTGAATTGCCAATAATGAGATATTTTCATTATTTTTATCAGCAAGATCTTCTACAGTGCAGTTAATTTCATGCTGATGTTCGATATGGAGATGGAGTCAATTCTTCTGTGACCCTTCCTAACCTGGTCACAGGATTTTGCAAGGTCAGTTATAGTTTGCCAATTATGGCTCTGCTTATGTGGCTCAGAAATTAGAGCTTTTCTAAATCAGTACTCTTTTCTGCCTCAAAATTACAGTGTCTGCTGTTTTAGCGTGATATTGAACCCAATAATAATTTGGAAGAGAGAAGACAAGTTTCAGAAAGCCACATTATCAAGACTAGCATTTAGTGACAGTGTCCTTAATACTTGTAGTCTGAAATCATCTGTTAAGATCTGCTTATATGGAAAAAGCTTATATGAAAATCATTATATAAACGATTCTATATAGACTCTATAGAATTCAATCCATAACATTAGAAACCCCTTTCAAACTTCTGACTGTCGAGCTCCTGAACACTTTAGGTGAACAGACGCAGATACAAAAAGTCTTGGCCATTCACTGCATTTTTCTTATGCTAGTTAAACAGAACACTTTTCCTCTTAGAGGAAACAGTTACTTTCATTAATGTCAAAGCAAAACAAGCGCTATTCTTTAGACACTATTCACTGTCTGCACAACAAAGTGCAAGCTACCAGTTCTGTCACTTTTTACATTTGGTTTTGATTTAATGCATACAGTGGTTTCAAAGAGTATTAAAAATCTGTTGCCTTCTTCCTCTTCACTTGTTGCCCTGCTGGAGGCTTATGTTTTTCCAGTTTCCATCAGTGGTTGTCAAGTCTTTGTAATAGGATTAAAAGCTTGGACACCTGATATCCCTGGGTGCTGCAGTTCACCCTCATAAAAGCTGTTTGCTTTAAATTGAGAGAAAATCAGTTTTTAGTGGCATAATTAATTAAATTATGCAAAGTGTTCCAGATTCAGCATAACACTTTCTGAAGCAGCAATTGGAAGCTCTACATTGCATTCAAACAGCATTTCAATTGACGCTGCACTAGGCTGACCATAGAGTACCATTTTCAAGGCTTTCAAGCACAAGGGATCCAATTTTGAAATGCAAATGCTTAATGTTGAGTGCTCAAACCCCATACATATGTACTTGAATAGGCAATTTGGTAGCCAACTACATATTTCATATGTGATAGTGCTAATACAGGCACTCAAAAAATTGAAATGCAGTTCCAAATGTAAGTACACATACTTAAAAACCAGGCTCAGATGATCCCACATTTTCTCATGATGGACAACTCAATGGAACAAGAATGACAATACTTTTTCACAATTTAAAAGGCGTAGTACAGAATCCATTGCTTTCCTCATCACCAATATTTCAGCACATATTTTCCATAATGTGAGTTACCTTCTCCCATAATCAGCAGTTACACAACAAACCATTATTTGTACACTGAAGTGGGTCTGTAAAAGCCTGATGCCTGGATTATTTGTATTCATTAGTAGCACAATTAGGTAGCTAAGGATGGTAATAATAAATTGAAACAATTCTGGACTAGAAGGTAATGCAGCCAAGAAAAAGAAAATGAAGCAGAAAACTAGTGTACAATGTCAGCCTCACAAACAAACGCTGATCTAAACGTACCAGGTTCATTTTTATAATAATTCCTCTTATTTGCAGACTCCTTTTCCTTTTTTCATTCTGACCCTATTAGGATTCAGTTTGCTTAAATTTCTGTTTCCACAATGTGAGCTGAAGAGTTTAGTTCCTGTGATAGTCAACAGGGATTAAGCCAAAAGGTTCTGGAGAGCTGCTGAGCTCACTCTGTGGGAGACAAGCCTATCTTTGGTCTTTGCAGCTGAATCTGCATCTGGTGCTTCCAAAGACTACAGTGACCCTTCTCCCAGACTCAGTTCAATGGCCTGAACATACAACTCCTGAGATGGCCTAAATTGAATTTGAATCATGTCTTGTAGGGTTGGTGAGTACCACACAGCACCTGCAGGAGACCCCAAGGCTAGCTGGAGGTGTGGATCAGGCAGGATGCTTGAGGGTATCTCAGGCAGCAGCATATATCCACGCCTAGGCAACCAAGCCAAACTTTGATTATAGGTGGTTTTTAGAAATTAAAATTAGGCTATCTGTCAGGCCCTTGGGTCTTCCCCTTCCTTTCATGTGGAAAACTTGATATTTTATGGAATTATATAGAACAATTCAAGCATGTCTTTAGGCAAGTGAACCCCAGCACTGGCTCAGGAATAGTTTCAGGCATCATTATATACACAAGCAGTATCACATAGCAAAACCACAAAAGAGTCTGACTTGCCACTAACAACTCAAACCAGTTTTTTTTTTTTGGTGTGCTACTGATCTCTTTTTAGTCTTATAATCTTTCTGTTATCTTCTGTATTTGCTGAAACAATTTGTATCTCAGCAACAATTACCAAACAAAGCATCAGTATCAGCTGTGTTGGCTCATTTTTCTGAAGTGGACTATTCACGATCTGGGCTATTTATGTCCACTGGAAAATATGCATAATCAGTGTGCTAAAAATTGGTAATCTTAGCCTCCTGACAGTGAGGAAACCATTTTGTAAACTGCCCAAATCATGTGCTGCTGCTTTAGTCTTTGACTTGTTATAAATTTGTGATTTGATTTCTATATAATTCAGTTTTCTAAAATCAGATGTACAATTTATCTGCAATATACGAGTGCTGTGAGACTGTATAAAAGACACATGCCTCCAGATAAAGGCATTTTTATGAGGTCTCTATGTTACTGTTACATCATTAAAGGGGAAAAAAAAACCTTTGCCATTTGTAAACACTATCTAATATTTTTGATACTTGGATTTCTACCTCTTCTAGGAGCACAAAGTGATCAGGAGAGAAAGTACTACAACATGGAAAAATAATTTGCCAAGTCTTCTCTTTAACCCTTTGTATTTGGCTTTACATAATGATTTTTCATTCCTTTTTTACCCCCTCACAAAGTTTTGCATTGTTTTGGGAGTTTTTTGCTATAACATCATGCTTATGCTCTTAAGTAGGCTATGAGCAATGTGGGCTTTTAATTAAAAGTGTTCATAATTTTCTCTAAAATAGTAGGCTGATGGGTCTGGTATTTGTAGTGCTGCTATTATCATGACAGATTATATACAGGTGCAGTAGCAAATTAAAGAAAAAACCACACACACATGAAAACCCCTATCCTTTGATAAACATTTTCCTACAGAAATATATAAAGGAAAAGCCAAAATAACCTTTGGAATTACATACTGTTTATTCTTTGCTGACAAAAGTAGTAATCTGAAAAACAGCTAGTAGCCTCAATCATGTAAACTGCTTCATTCACTGTTCTGATTTTACTGCATGCTTGTTTTGTGGCAATGGCAAAGAAATTACAACTGCACTTTGCACCAGAAGCCAAATTTGTACCCACTTTACTTTTCCCATATTTATGTTCTGATAATAAAAACTGTAGTAGAAACTGTTAATTCCAGGAAATAAGATTGAATTCTAAATGCTGAATACCAGAGTATAGGTTTAATCATTAATCAGGAAATACTGAATTTATATAAGTTAATAAGTGAAAGAATTTTTTTACAGTTACAATGAATCTCATAGAATATAGATATTTTATACTAATCCTTCATTATTTCACCAAAAAAGATTAACACAGGAAAAGCTTTTTAAAATTCAATTTAATGAATAATGAAACTGTCCAAGACAACTGAAAGCTCAGCAACTCAGTTACAGGCCGTGTGACATTTACCTAAAAATAGATTTTCCATTTGTCTCCTCTTACTAATACCTAACTTGAGCTAATTTCATAGATAAAAACCAGTTTATTTATGGCTATATGATCTTAAAAGATAACAGTGCGATTTTAGATACGCAAAAGTAAATGTGTGACATCATCAAGAAACAAAAAGTCAGATGTGTTGTATTCCCTGTGTTCAGGACAATAAAAACTGGACCCCATCTTCCTGTCAGGTACACCTGGTTAAATAAATTAACTTCAGACCAGAAAGCTGGAAGTACAGCTAGTCCCTTAAGGCATAGTTTTTAAAATATAAAGACTAATGTGTCATCAGAAGTCAACCAAAAACCACCAAAAACTACATTGTCCTTCTTTCTCAACACAATGAGAATCACAAAGCATTTTGTAATCACAAAGCATTTTGTAAATCACAAAGCATTTTGTAAAAATTACAGTGGTAGGTGCTTTTGTACAAAAATTGCCTGCTCAATAGATAATTAATATATTACTATATGTAGTCATTGCATGTAATTGTGGATATTAATATTTTCTGTATGCTTAAGAAACAGATAAGAATGAATATGCCTGGCTGAGTAGTCTATAGGAACACGTTTAGTACATTTTCTGAAAAATATGGGTTTAAGTTTTTTTTAGTGTAAGATCCTGTTATTTCAGTTTATAAAGAAAGAAGCTATCCTCATTCAATTTGTTGGTGTATATAATCAGTATAACAGAATGATGGGCTTCCTTTTTAGTACAGTGGAAACTAAAACAGACAGATCCAGAAACTTGTCCAAGGTGAAAGACACAACTTTAAGGTTCTGAGTGATTCATGCCTATGAGTAAGTGACTAATCTTTCCTGAAAATACGGATTTGGATGGGATTTTGTGATCAGTATTTACACTGGTCTGATACAGGCAATATCTCAGTTGGTGTGGACCCTGCTTTTTGATCCTTATTACCTCTAGTCTGAGTTTTACAGCCTCTAATTCTATATCAGCAGTGCTCAGAAACAAGAAAAGTAAACCAAAGCATTGTACCACATATGTATTCAGTAACTTGTCATCCCCCTTTTCTTTCTCTTTAAAAAAAAATCTCAAAAAGTTTAAGAAAAAATAATAACCTAATTACTGCCTCTTTATCTCAAGAAGAAAACTCCTGCAGATTTTCAGGACATCTAAGTACAGCTGGCAGTCCTGTATAAACTATAAACTAAAGAAAAACAAATACTATAAAATCCTCAGTAAATACACTGAAGTGCAAAAATTAATTGCATAGACAAAACGCAAAAAGTGAGAATGCCAAGCTTCCTAATGTCTTCTAGTAGATAGACATAATTGTTAGCTAGTCCACACTTTGACCCACCTGTTTCAGCTGTTTATTTTATCTCTTATTTTTTCATATTTTTCAATATGAAAAAAGAAAAGAAGCAAGATATATTGGTCTTGAAAGCAAAAATTAAAATTGAAAGTAAAATTAAAAGTGAGAAGGCCTTGGTAAAATCATGTTCAATCTATTCCAAAGAAGATGCACCAGGGATGAAAATGCAAAGCAGGGAGGCTGACATATTACAGTGAATCAAGTTTATTGATGACTTCTTTAGAAAATTGCTGAACTGAAGAGGAATATTTCGATTTCCAGCACAAATGCTGCACAAACTCGTAACAGTATGTTGGCTCTAAAAGGTTGCGCAAAGAATGCCTTCTTGAACATAATTTTTCAGATTTTTTCTCACTGAATTTTTTTAGTCATTTTCTTAGGAAGAAAGGCTAAATTATCAAAAATCAGTCCTTATTAATCAACAGATTAATATCCAGTCTTAAGCAAAGTTGATGGCAAGGTCTCATAGCAATTACATCCCTATGCTCTCTGGGAAAACACACGCAAGTTGGCTGCACGAAACCCCACCAGCTGCAGCAAGTCTCAGGCACTCTCCAGAGCACGTGCTTGTGCTTCCCATTCAGGGAAAAGGAGACTTGCGTTTGCCCAGGTATCGGCTCGATGAGCAGCATGGGGCTGGACACAGAGGTTTCCAAATCGATGCTCTTAGTGTCTCTTCCACACTAGAAAACTGCTGCAGAAAAGCCAGAAGGTCGCACAGTCTCTGAGGGTCACAGAGCCATTTCACCCTCCTTTGGGAAGCAGGTGCTAACTTAAAGCTTTTTGAGGAATTGTCTTACTTTTGAGTTGCCTGCACAGCTTTGAATTAGCTTCTCATGACCATTCTGAAAGAGCCCCTAATTTTTAAGTCTTATATATTCCTTTTGTAAATTTGCATCATGTAATGGGCCCAGGTCTCAAAGAAACCCAGTGATGATGATGATTATTATTACTATTATTATCATTAGAAAATACCTTTTTCTAGCTTTTAGGTGCACAACTTCACTACTTCAATGTTATTTGAATACACATGTATGTATCTGTGTGCACATCTCTACCTTTATGTCACATGCACACACACACAAACAAAATGTGTAAATGTATAAATGGTACAACAAATTGTGAATTAGAATTTTACTAAAAATATCTTCTTTTCACATGCTTAAATTTGTAAATGGAGCATATTCATCCATCAGCTCAAAATCTAGTATGTCCAGCCTAGCAAACAAAACCACAATGTGCTTCCTTCAATCAAGAATAACTCGTACGTTATCTTGTGTTCAGCGTGGAGTGAGAATCATTATCACATCTCAGCTGTTACTCAGCACTTCATTGTGCTGCAGTACACTTAAGCCTTTAGGTTTTTTCCTATAATTCCATGTCCAAAGCGAGATGACCATTTCATTACTTAAAGGAGGAAATCTTACCCAAGAGTTTATGGATCCTGAGTCTTGTTTCAGGACTGATAAAACTGCTTCTGCACTTGATATATTCTTTTCTCAGGATGACAATGGAAAAGTTACAACTAGTATGACTAGTAATAACATTAGTAGTAATAATATGAGACAATTAGAGCAGGTAGACACTTCTGGCCCCAAAGGGCTCTAGTATGAAAACACTGAAAGAAACAAATGCATATACACAGACAACAGGCAACAAGGAATTTCCCTCAGTGAGAAAGATTTGCACATAATTGCATATTTATTTTAATTGCTTCTCACAATTGGTTTTGTTTATGCAAAAAAGATAATTTTCTCTGTGAGATTTAGTCTATCACCATTCTCTATTTATGTACTGATACTCTACTCTACTCAGAACTGCTGCTGGTTTTTCTGACTGAAGCCTTACAAAAATGATTAAAGGTAAAATCTACACACAAAGGCAGCTAAAAGTATGAAATTGGATTAAGAAAGTAGGAATGTGAAAGTGATACATCTTAAACAGCAAATTTCTCAAATATTTCCTTGGACTTTTGTGACTGGGGGAAGGGAGGAAGAGTGTTATTACTTTCTAATTAATTTTGGTGGTTTTGTTTCATTTTTAAAATTAAAAGAAACCACTATCTTAAAGTTATTTAACATAAAATAAATATTTATTTACTTCAGAAGATCACTGTTACCTATAACCAGCAAAAATTTTCACCTAATGTGGAAGAGACAAAGTGTCAAGCCAGTGTTTGACAAAAAATTGTCTATTGTCATTAAATGATAGCATGTATATAATTTATTCAATATTGGCTTTACAGTCACATTTTTTTTTTTTCTATCATAGTTCTAGGACAAGGAAGTTCCCCTAAGCTATTATACCAAGATTTAGTACTCTGAACTTTACCAAGTCCACATGAATCCTATTCATCGTAGTCATCCCTGTATCTTCTATCAAACTGATTTGTGAAGAATGCACACACGTTTTAAGTGTACTTTAAACAATATCTTTAACTGTGTCTTAGACAAAATTCCTAGCAAGGTATTTACATCCAGATCTCATTTAGTAAAAATCAGAATGTTGCACTCCTTCAATGGTCAGAGAAGGACATAAATACACATCTTGCTATGTTTCCTAGCTCCTTCAATCTTTCTTCATGATCAGTAACTCATCTGATCAGAGATGAGGGGAGTTACATGGCAGGAGAGACAATAGGTAGCCAAAAAGTACTTTTTCTTCACCCTGCCTTGACTCAATTAGTGACAATGTTCTCCAGGTCAGAACTGTGGGTACACTTTTGAGAAAGGTGACCTCTGCTCCCAAGTCTCATGCTTTCTGAACAAGTTTTGAGCAGTGTATAACCGATGGCTGTTATGTAATAACAAGGTGGGCTAGATGCCTTCTCAGCAACCTGTGTTCAGTCCTCTGCTCACCCAATGGATAAAGATGATTCTGTGTGTTAAGTCCCTCAGGCTTTAGCCCTGCAAACAAGATGATACATTAGCAATTCACATGGATCAGCTCAGTACAGAATGAAAAAAATCATTGAATTATTTGAGTTGGAAGGAACCTTAAAGATTATGTAGTTCCACCCCCTTGCCATGCTTGGAGGGGTTGTATCAGCTATCTGTAGGTGACCACTCATCCTAAATTTCCCAAAACAAATACACCTCAGCTGGAGGTCTGGATTCCACTATGGTGGCCAAGCACCTGAAAATTGCTTGAAATTTTTCTACTACTGGATCTAGCAGTGGTTTTATGAAGCTTAACTAAAACAAAGAAACAAAAACAAACAAACAAACATGTTAACTTTGTATTAAAAACTATTTAGGCTTAGACCTTGAACTGAAATATTGGACAAGGGCCTAAAGTTTTTCAAATGCTTCAGGAAAAATTATGCAAACTCTTTTTTCAAATTCCAGTAAGTTTTTTATTCTGAATTAAGATTTTTGTTCCTTTAAAATGCAAGTGAACATTTTTTCAGAAGTCTTTTTCCAAACAATCTCTCTAGTTTACAGGCAATATAAATTTCCAATAAAAAAATTAAAAAGCTGCATTTCTCCTTTTTAAATCATCAAGACATGAATCCACAGACAGATTGCTAACAGATAACAATTATGCCAGAAATCAAATCCTAGAATTCAAATTTGGCCTAGAGGCCATAAGAAGTTAGAGCTGTGTTCCTAGAAACAGAATTACAAGTAGAAGCACCTGACACTTGGCATACATATTCTGCATGCAAGAATTATAGATATAGAATACATAATTCCACAGTTATATTCTAAAACAGGAGAACATCTACCAATAATTTTAAAAGATGCTTCCCTTTAAAAGATTAAGCCTGCAATCCTGTTTCCATTGAAGTCAGTGACACTTGATAAAGGCCAAAATTTCATTCTGGTTGCTTTGATGTACCAGTCCGAGCACAGCTGAGTGCAAAGATACAAGTCCTAATTCACAGTAGTGCTTAGGCAGGTTAGTTCAAAGGATTTACAAATGCTAAAAACTGGCTAAAAAGTTTATTATTTTGTAGTTAATCTTTCAAGGGATAGAATGTGTTACTTAAATATCAGATATATGATAACTGAATATTTGTTCTGTAAAATGATTCACAAGAAAAGAAAATTTAAATATCGAGAGTACCCTTAGTTTCCACAGGGATTTCTACGCAGTCTTCAGGATTGACACTGTGTTAAAGTATTAGTACAATTTTTCAAGCAGATTAGTCTGAACACAATGCTTTGAAAAATTTAAAAAAGAGAACAGATAGCAAATGTCATTTCTTTAGTAGCTACAAAATGCAAGCTCCAAGTGTTTTAACCTAATGAATAAATGAGTTTGTCCTTTATGTATAAAATATAGTTTGTGTTTGTTGCACAAGTTTTTTAATAATAGATGAATTTTAGGTTTGCTTCAACATATTCAATACAGTGTGATTAATTTGGTTTTTCAAAAATGCAAACTAGACATTACTATATTACTCTGCAAAATGCACAGCTTGCAACATTATTGTCTCTGTGGGATCTTAAATTGAATTGTAAAATGTGTCTTATTTCCAGTTTGATTTATCTAAGAAATTTCAGTGGATAATGCCCTTTTTGAAGTTTCAGTGGTTTCTCTAAAGAAAAAATACATAACTAAAAATCATGACATAGCTTATTATAGATCTCAGCAAAGTTTTATCCTTGCTTAATGTTTCACTTAAAAATCATATACTGATGCTACATATTAGATTCAATTCAGTGAATTAACTTTTTTTTGAAGCTTCGTATTATGACAGATTATATAACGCATTTTTGACATGTTCTATGATTTTATTGCGATATTCTAAGTAATTACCAAATCTCTTTTTCTCTAAAAAAGCTTTCCTGTGCCCTGAGAATTAATCTATGATACCATTTAACTTGGCTTTTTGAAGTAAATATCACTAGATAAAAAGCCAGCTGGTTCTGAATAATGGGATACTTGAATGAATGTATTAGTGTTTGAAAATGAGAGTACAAATCTTTTAAAAAGATTAATTTCCATAAGAAAGATAGCTCACAGATCTACAAAAGAATAAATTCAAAACATAATAAACTGGCAGAAAGAGAGGTAGATTAAAGTAAAGGCAGCAGCACCTTGTTATTGCAGCTGTTGTATAGCAGTGATTCTGTATCAATTACAACATTTGCTAAGTATGGGCAGCCTCTTCAAAGGCTTCAGTATAAAGCTTGAACCCGGAATACACAGTACATCCTATGTAATAACTTGAGTGATTAATTTTTTTTCTTAACAGGACATAACTTTTGTTCCTAACAATTGAGTCTCTGGGAAGTGTTACAAAGACGCTTCTGACTTTAATGGGAATAGCTAACATCAGTTTTGTTTTTTTATTAAAGATTTGGATATGAATTTATCTTTATCATGGAAAGAGCTTGGCTTTATCACCACACACAAATGCTGACATCAGCATGTAAGCTGACTTTTGTTGTCCTATGGACTTTATTTTCAATATCCTGTTTCAAAATATGTTTCCTTGAATGGGTCTAGGATTCTGTGCACACAATTGCTTTGGCTAAATATTAATGAAACGAAGTTTGCTGATGCCACTAAATACTGCAGGTTTGCATAAACAAATGCTGAGCCTCAAAGAATTAAATCATACTGGGACAAACTTTGAAGTACGTGGGGGGTGTTTGTTTTTTGATGATGGGATTAATCTAGGTTCCATCAGACCCACGTGAAGTTTTTTCACTGGTATGGTGGAAGCCAGTTTGCTCTTAGAAACCTTTTCTGGGCAATCTAGTGATTTTGTCCAGAAATAGTATCCTCAAATGATGCCATAAAGCACTGTATTAGTAAAGGGCAGGGAACTGCATCTGCCAAATCCAAAGAACAAACAGCAACACTTTCTTCTGTGGTAACAGGCATCAAGTGTTGAAAATGCCAATATCATTTAGGCAACAGGAGTTAACTGTTCCAAAATAATGTTCTTTTCTGCAAAACTGCTGGAGAGCAGGTTTCCCAGACCTGTGTGCCTGGGCCGCACCAGTGCAGCTGCAGGAGAGTAGCATGTTTCTAAACAAGTCCAATAGGCATTTGAAACACAATTGTAGAAGTTTCTATTTCAGTCAGACTCAGAGGGATTTTCAAGTGATAAGAACTAGGTATTCTAGGGTCATCTTAATGGTAAAATTTAATTCCTTCCTCCAAAGCTTAGAAGTATTAAAACCAAAAGAAAACATTTGAATACTGGAAGATATTTCTTTTTCTATCCTGACTTGTTCTCTGTGGAAGCTGAATTGTTGTTGCTGTTGAAACCTAGAACAATGAATAATGGCCTGAGGGCAGATTCTCAGATATTTTTGTTAAAAATTTTAGATAAAAATTTTACAAATTTTAACAGTGAATACTGATAACACAGTCTATGCCTAAACTGTACTATGTATAAAAATTGGAATAATTCTTATATATATGTTTAAAAGACAAATTTCAACATACTTTTCAAATGCATCCTAACAGAAAAGTCACAAGGAACACTGCTATTTAAATGACATTTGCAACTTAAAAGTTGCAAAAATATTCAGAACTACATCAAAATACCTAATCCTGAACTTCCATTTTGTTCTGGTATTTTTACAGTTCAATTCCGCATATTTTGGTTTCTATCTTGTCTGATATATTTATGGATTTATTAGATGTATAATAAACATTTTCTATATGTGCATACTTTTTGCATCACTATAAAACATTACTCATTTCAATGCTTTCAAATTACCATATTTCAAAATCTCTTTTGCATTTCATATTTTTTAATTTCCCCATATCACTAACAAGTGAAATGAAAGCAGATCCTGAAATGGTGACATTTCACATGGAGAGACTAAAATCAGACACTGATGCAGACTACGAATGATCCACTCATATGAATACTATTCAAAATAATAGCTGCAAAATGGGAGTGAAAGCAGAAGTTTGGTATGAGGTCAGATGATCAAAGGTAATAATTAGATTACAGTTAGAGTTAATAGCAGGTCCCTGACAGTTGAGCCCAAGCAAGTGGCCATGTTGAACGACAGAGCCTGTTACCCTAAACTTCAGCTCTGCCAAGAGCACGGCATGGTCAGCAGAGCCCCATAAGGAACAAATTATTAAGCCATGATGACTCACAGATTTTCTTTCAGATGCTCATCCCTCTTGTCAGAGATAATTAGAGAAATATTCTACTGGACATGCAAACACACAGGACACTAGTGTGCACTATAAATGTCAACTATGCCATGCTTTCTGTACTATACAGCTACACTGCAAGGCACAGAAACGCTGCTGCCCTGACAGAGAATGGCAGACTTCAGTGAAAGAAGAACCAAGTTGAAAGACTACAATTAGATCTGTGCAGCAGCTGCAATGACTCATCTCAAAGATCATATTTTTCCTCCATTATTTTAATTTGCTAAGTCAAATAAACTGCCAGGCTCCCTTGTACACTTTGAGAACACTGCAGACCTCCACACAGGAATGAGCTTTCAGTGATTAAGAATAATTTGAACTGAGTAAATGAAAGTAAAAACAAATCAGGGAAGTATTTCAAGATTAAGGCAAATGTCTATTGCAATACAACTGAAAAGACTTTAAACATTACAAATAATTCATTTTAGAATTCAGTGACATTTACTAGTCTTCGTTAAAACTGGCTGCAAAATGTTTACAGCAATTTTCTGAAAGCAACTCCAGATTCTTTTTCAATCATACTACTTTAGGAAAGCTGCTTTTAGTTAAAATACAAAAATCGTAGTTACAAGGTTTCTGCAAACATAACTGCCATTCCATTAAGGAAATGGCACAGCAAACAGTAAATAGTGGCCCCAAGGGAAATGTAAGTATTGATTTTATTACTATGTTGGTTGGGTTGTATTTGCAATTGTCAACTCTAATTTTAGGCTATGCATTAAGTATCCTCATAATAGCTTAAGGAAAAGAGCAAATATTAATTAGAACATATTGATAATGTTTTTATAAGTCTTAGATTTAGTGCTTACCAAGCATATGTTTTGAAAACATATAAACCTACTTCTTGCTTGTAAACGTAGCTAATAAATGAACAGGCAGAAACTATAATTACGTGGATTATATGATACTTTTTTAGCATCAAGCATCTTCTAGATGCAATTACTTTAAAATTAAATTGAAGTGCAAAGACATTTCTTATTGCACATGGCTATGCTATGGCAAAGATTGAAGGCACTGATAAAATACAAAATTATAAATACAGAGATTGATCATGACTTTCATTCCAGCAACGGTTTTTTGATAGTCAGAATCCTATTCACCATTTAGTGTCTAAGCACAGATACCCGCTACACACAGAAACTGCAGAATGTGTCATATTTGCAGATACTACTAAAGGTAATTCATGTCCTCTTTTTCCTAGCCTTAATTAATTTAAAACAGTACTTACATAAAACCAAACTTATTATACATTATCATTTGTTCCTGATAATATCCACATGCCCTTAAATTGCAGAAGACTCATGAGTCACTTTGGTATTATACTGCAAAAAGAAAGTAGCAGACAGATTAAAGTAACCAACAGAAAATAAAGGTTTAAAGCTCCTTCTTCCAAGTTGCACAATCTTCCTACACGAAATGACATATGGTAAGTATGTGGTGATGTTAATTTCAAACAATGCAAGACGGATTGGACAATTCACAGGAAAAGGATTTCCTACCCATATGTACTTCACATTTCAGTTTACACTGTAACTTGCACAAAAGGTACATTACAAGTGCCAGCTGATGTAGCTGATGCTTCAGAAAAATCAATTCCTCATAAATTTCTGTATTTATGAATAAGAATAAGGTGTGCTTAATATCTAAATATGTTTAGATATGCTAAAGTGCTTAATATCTAGAGGTAGCTAAAACCAACTGTTTGGGCCACAACACATACAGAGTTGTCTACTCTTGCAATTGTATCACCAATCCTGATATCCCTCATACATCTTAAAAATGTCTGCTACAAACACATGATGATTTCAGCAGCTTAGATTAAAGAAAAACTTTTTTTTCTTGCAGTAGAGTGATGTAATATCCCAAATTAGGTGGACATCCCTGTGACTGAGTGAGCATTATCATCTGAGGGACATCTCCCCAGGCATAACCACACTTCCAGCCCTGCCAGGGAATGCAGGTTTTTGGGTTGCAGCTGGACATTTACCCTGGGTTCATCTAACATTGTTGTGAAGCTTTGTTTAAACCTTAAGAAAGCAGATGACAAGCACATGAGTGTCAAAATATTTTTTTTTCAGGCAAATGGCTTGCCACAGTACTCCTCCAATCCCAGAATCTACACATAGCACACAAACATGCCACTGCTGTTTGGGGGGGTTGACAGGTTTCTCCTATTCTCTTGACAGGGGAAATAAAGACCTTACTGAATTTTTTTCTGCCCCTACCCACACTACCCATGTGGAGCATGCATGATTTGCTTCATGGGATGCAGAAAGGGCATATCTTTGTGGTCACTGTGCTCCTCTGTCACACCCAGAAAGAGCCAAGCTCACGAGGTATCGCTACCACCATGCTTTTCTCCACCAAAGCCGAAACTCTTGTAGAGCTGGTCTGGGAGCTGGATAAGGAAAGGCTTTCCATATGTATCCTCTGCAGATTGTACAAGTTAATAGCCTCTGCAGAAGCCTGAAGGTGAATAAGCTGGAGTATGTTATGTTTGGCATGTACCAATGCACGCAGATGTATAAAAGTTCAAGGACCACATTTGTTATGCGAGTATTTATACTTTCTTTCCTCCCAGGGGATGCCAAGATCTTAGTCTATTAAAGTCTAAATAACACTTAGGTGGAGAGTGCAGACTGGATTGTTCGTGGTCACCTGATAAAAGTAAACTTCCTTATTCATACCAGTTACTAAAATCTGTGGCTACTGATTTCATGTTATTTCGTGTTACTGTTATGTATATTGTACAGATGTATCTTTGCTACCAAACATTTAAAGTAGACATAAAAATACACAAATAAAAAAATAAACCTAAATTACAGGGTTTATTTCATAAGTTATACATTTTCTGTCACGGTAGAGGAGCAATGTAAGTACCAAATGTCTATAAGAAAAATGAAATGGAAACTTTTAACTTTGTAAATTGGACTGCAATGCTCGTTAAGGTATTTTTTTACAGTGGATTTCATACTTCAAGCAAATGCAATGTTCTTAATCTAATAATTTCTCAATGCATATATAATAATCAATACCACCAGTGCCAGGACAGGCACTGGAATATGGCTAAAATTGTTTATCTCAATATTATTCCAATAATGTTTTTCAAAATAAAATGCTTTTCTAAATGATAACATTATATGATTATTTGAAATTCTTATTAAAGAAACCTTGTTTCTGTTATTATTGTCTAATAAAACCACAATGTTTCATCATTTAACAGGCCTGAGAAGGCAGGCAATAGAAAAAAAAATCCCTTTGAGTACAAACCTCATTGTGTATTAAGCAAGTAAACCCATGTAACTTCATGTTTAGCAATAATAACTGTATACTGTTTCTCAAAGAAGAATTCACTTGGCTGTTTCAATCATGCCAGCCATTATTACTAGTATTCTTGTTAAATATTTGAATTATAGCAGGAGAGCTTGTAATTTTCTTTTTTATGTCAGAATAACTATATATAGAAGAAGAAGAGAACTAAGCAATTGTCAGTGTTATTTGAACCAAGGGAAAAAGAAAAGAAATAAAGAAACCAGCATTTTATTTTACTGAAGTAGCATTAACAAAGTCACTGATCATTTTAAACAGGGTTTATATTTTACACACTCAGAAATATAAGTGATTACTCTCAGAGAAATCTCTGTTGTGGTGATGAGGAGTGCACTGTCCCTTAAAGTTCCAAATCTTCCCCTGCACACCCTGACAAAAGTTCAGGGGTGATCTGCTGCTCAGAGCCACATTCTGCCTCTGCTAATACAACCTTCTGCCAGTACAAGATAGCGTTGATGAGACTGCTAGTTTTCTCCCAGGGAGACTGGGTTATATTCCTGAAAGCAGCTGAAATTAGAGGGAGTTCTTCATTTTAGTGGGGAGGTTAAAGCATTCCAAAACACACACCGCTCAACTCACAGGAATTTGGAATGTGTTGCGTAAATAGCTCTAGCTGGTGACATTTTCTAAGGCTAAACAAGCTGCTCGGAAAATGGTTTGTGCTGAGTCTTAGAATTACTAGTAAATCAAACAACATGAGAAGTTCACTACATGATTAGCACAAGGTCCTACAGGGAAGTTTAAAAATAATACTCCTAATTTTATTTCAGCATATGAACTAATTACCTTGAACGTATTTCAAAAATGTAGAAATCAGAAGGGTTTG
Organism: Zonotrichia albicollis; assembly: GCF_047830755.1. Lineage (NCBI taxonomy): Eukaryota > Metazoa > Chordata > Aves > Passeriformes > Passerellidae > Zonotrichia > Zonotrichia albicollis. Next base: position 78,377,822 of record NC_133820.1, read on the forward strand.
ATACACAAAAAGCTTCTGAAAGAAACTCCGAGTTTCTCTTCCGTGAAGCGGTTTCTCATACCACAGATGGCAGCCCAGGAGGGGAAATGAGTTCTGCAGACTCACCACCCACCGGTAGGGGAAGGGAGGGAGCACACACTGAGGCTAGCTTTGACCCTACCCCCCCAGAATACCAAACAGAATTGCTCCAAGTCACAATTTCCTTCTTACGCTGCTCCCAGGGCAGCATGCAATTATGTACTGCAACTGGCTTAGGGCAGGCTGGGTCCACAATTAGTCCCTTGACCTTGCTGAGACTAACAGTATGAGTAAGGTGAGCATGACATATCTCTCTCTCAAAACTCTCAATTATTTTATGCAACTAATGTAACAGTAATTTCCCTGCATCTTAAAGAAATTGCTCACTATCATAAAGAGAGCCTTGCCTATAAACTCAACTAAAAGGTCAAAATGATAGTTTTAATTCAAAGTTTCCATAGCTTTCTCGATAAAATGAGTATGAATATAGATTGTCGCTTTATTTCTACTTTCCATTAAAAAGCATAGGAATTTCTTCTACTTTCTGTAATAGGTTTATTAGTTATAGCTCTATTACAACAATACTCAAGGAAGTTCCATTCATATCATAGACAATTATCTGTGATAAAGCTCATGGCAGAAACTGTAGATGGAATAAATGCTGACATGGGTACATTAATGCACATGCCACTCACATCGTGTCAGGTACAGCTACCCCTTAGGTTTGAAGATACAAATGCTCCTTTCAGCACTTTGGCATATCTCAAGTAATTAGAAGCCATCTGCTGAAATCTTCTACATTCAATCTCAAACAGCCATCTTGAAATGGTTCGGGCTTTATGTCATGCTGGAGGGCATACCTTTCCCTCCCTCCATGCTCAGGCTGAAAGAGGCCTCAGACAGTGAGTAAGAATGAGATCATGCAGAGAAAAAAACACTGCCAGGAGTCTGACCTAGGCTATCCAATTAATTGTCAGTCAGTTAAAACAATGCAAACTCATTAAACAAATAAATACAAATCCAAACTTCTAAATTAAAGATAAAATGTGGGTTAGTTTGGGACCCAATCATTAATTAAATAATCCATAATAGCCAATTTAAATAGAATATCAGGAAGAACTGAGGCAGGGAGAGATGGCTCAGTTAACTATAGAGCAAGCAGAATGTGTTTCTTCTTATCTTGTAGCCAAGATGCAACATACATCTACTGCAAACAAGTAATGGGCACAGAAGCTGGTATCCATGGTTGCAGTGAAAGACTTTTCAGGGTGACATTAAAATACCACAGAACTCCATGAAAAGTCACTGTTTTTTATCTTCCAGTCAGAGAACCCCATGAGTGGGGTTGCAACCTTTCTATAACACCTGCCTTACACACACATCAGAAAAAAAATATTATTCCTTACATCTGAAAGGTCACTTAATGAGACAGACATAAAGAATAAAACATGCCACAGTATAGACTTTGAATGATTACTGATTTCTAATGAACATGTGATCACAGCTCGGTGATATTTGTTGTAAGTGTGTACGATACAATACAGAGAGGGAGTTACCATGGAGTAGTAGCATACAATAAATAATAAATGGAGAAAATACCCAATCATAAAGTTGAAGAACATTTCTGAGTGCACAATATTAATGGAGATCAAAAAGGCAACTAACCCATGTGTAATACATGAGTAATGAGAAGTAACCTCCAGAACTTCCATGTAAATCAGTTAGTTATATAGCACACTGGGTCAAGGTTTAGTGAAGCAACTTCTCAAAACCATAAAAATCACTTATTGGAACAGCTGACTGTACAGCAGTATGATGAGAAGATACTTTTTCGCAATCCTGAGTAATTAAAGATGTTGTTTTGGCCAGTGACTATAGTTGACTTATCAAGAGCAGTCATAGCACTATAATTTAGACAGCTCTCACGAGACAGGTGTCACAGTGTGGCCCTAAAAAAGCAGATTATAAAAGTTCCTGAATCTACTGCATTTCAAAGGACAAAGTTAGTCATGAAAGTGTCATTAAGTCTAGATCCCTTTCTACACCATCTCTGCTATGCTGAGAACAACACTGAAAAGTGGTCAGTGTACAGATTTGCTTCAAAATCTTCCACACAGCTTTGATTAAGAATGTAAGCATGTTTACTAGTAAATACCAACACACAGGTTATTTAGCATAATCAAAAAATGAAAATGTTCAAGACTATTGCAGCTATTTGTTAGTTAAAATGAAGCAAATTTATCAGCTAGGGAACATGAAAGAGTACAATACAGCACAAATACTCTTTCAGAAATCCACATAGAAATTTTGTATATAGTTTTGAGGACATATTGCTGAGACCTATAGAAAATCATAAAAAAAACTGGGGGATTTTGCAAATGGTATTGCCTGAAATTAACATTTTACAAGAGAGTTTATGATTGCAAAGACCTATACCAAGTTTTCAAAATTTAACACAATTATCTAAACATCCTCAGTCTATGCAGCTCTGCACTAATATCCTGGACTATAAATCATGCAAGTACATTAATCTTCACCTGTTCAATACAAGTTCCTTAACTACACAGAACCCTACAACAAGTGCACTTTTCCTTATTCAAATCACTGCAGTCATACCCCAACAATGCTCATGGCATATTTATTTTCAGCTGATGAACCAGCAAAACTCACCTATCTATTAATCAATTAGTATGGCAGACTGAAGCTGTATTGCAATACTATTTTGTAAAGCCAGTGATAGATCTATCTTTCCTTGACAAAACAATTAATCACATGTTAAAGGTGGTTCCTGCACATAGGGCACATTTCTGCTTCTGACCACAGAAGTATCCAGTTGAGCCCTGGCTGAATCCCTTCCAGCTCATCCCATCTCTTCATGGGATGGGATCCCACCTCCATATGCTTACATAAATAGCTTTTCCCCATTAATAAAGGTCTAGAAGAATTATTTAGGAAGTGAGAAATCTAAAGACACTCAAGGGTGAACAGAGGAGCCAGAGGTGTTAAACCCTTTCCATAACCTCCCTTATGCACCATAGCCACCATCAGGAGCCTGAGCTGAAGCTTACTAGCTGCAGAGTATTAAAAGGCAGCAGCCTCAGGAGACATCCCTTCAAAAGGCAAACGGGGTCCACTGCTAGGCAGCATTATTCAGAAACCCGGGAAAAAAGCACAAACATTAACTCAGTGCCTCCAGAACTTGGTCAGTAGCTGCAACCACAAAAAAGGAAAAGCTGCACATCTACTAAAATTGCCTCAACTATGAAGTTCAGTAATTAAAAGTAAAATCAAATACAGAAACGAGGAGCAGATGTTGGTTTTATTTCTGTATGTTGACTTTATTAAGGAAACATTTCCCCATTCCCCTCCCCCAAGACATCCTTTTCTTTCATTTATGTGCTATGATTCCTATTATTTTCTTTTCCCACTAAACAACCGTAACCTTCATCAGTACAATGAAGCCATTTATGTCTAAATTCTTGTTGCTCTTGGGATTTTTCTTTATGTGTTTTGTAATTGTTGTAGTTGATTTATAACTTCTATGTCTCTGATGTAAAATGGAAGTAGAATACAATCTTTTTTACTCTACTCTGATTAACACCTGTAAGAACACAAGAGATATACAAAAATAATCCTTTTTTTTATAAAAGACCTCCTTCTGTAATTACTTTGTTTTAGAAAGCTACTGAAGACCTCCCCTGATAGGAATTAAACCAGCACCCAGTTGGTGCTTTATTGTCTTTAGAACAAAATGATTTATTGTTTGTAGTCTGAAAGCAAAAAAAGAGGAAAATTACATTTTCTTGTACCAGTAGCCTTATTACTTGTTCTATACTATACTTTGAAGATTACAATAGCCAATATTATAATGGTACCAGAAATAGTTAACTCTAACAAAGCTGCTTACACAAAAGCAGTGACAACTGAGATCACTCTACCTCATGACAATTTAACCTTAGATGTTAAATCTTGTGTTTCTTACCTCAGCATGACCTGCTATAACATTCAAATTTCAATTTATCTCCTGCCCTAGAGTCTGGACATAAATGATTTTTAAAATTATTTTTTAAGGTTTCAAATAAAGAAATTAGTTAGGAACAGGTAAAAAAATACAAGAAAAATTGTCAAGAAGAGGAAGTCAGAAATCCTTTACATGAATCTAAACTGTGAATAACTTTAACTAGCAATTGCAACAACAATTTGCAAACTAATTTTAAGATTATTTATTTTCTGTATCAATGAGAATTGAATGGTGGTTTTTAAACACACTGATTAAAAGGTCTAAGCTCTTACTCCCTATGGAAGCAGTGTTGTAAATGGGCAAAAGAGATTTGTAGCAACGTGTATTCTTAAACCCAAATGTACAAGATGCATATATATGCACATGCATAGCACATGGAAATTCAAAATCCCTTTGTCAGAAAAGAGATCATTATAAGACTGATGGTGTTGTAAGTGCAGGGAGTTGATTATCTTCCAAAGTTCCACCTACAGCTCTTTACCCACATTTTTCAGCAATTCCATGGAATTTGGATTCATTATTAGCAGAACGTAGTCTGCTAATACTGCACGAAGTTCCAGAAGAATATTTTTTTGAAGTTGACTGAAGCTGGGGAACTATTTAACAATGGGATTTATTTTGATTTGGATGAGGTCATTAGAAAACTACTGATACTCCATGAGAAAAGAGACAAAGTAGGAAAACACATCCCATTCTTAAAAGAGACGTTTGTTGGTACAAACTCAGGATGACATGCATTATGGAGAGAACATGGCCAGATATGAGTATTTCTGGAAAATTCCTGGTGGTTATAAGCACTATGATTTATCTTCTTTCTCTTCATAAACTGATTCTATTTTGACAAAGCTGAGAAAAATTGCTAAAATAAGTTTAAAACAGATAAGACATCACAAAATCCTACCATTATTTGAATATTGATTAGAAGTTGCACCAGTCACATTTCTGGGTGGTACAGAAAGGAGAATCTCTTAAAGGATCATTAATATAAGTTCAAAATAAGGCAAGGAAGAAATTCTGAAATATTTTCACTGTCTTATTAGCAACACTATTTGCTCCCTGAGATGGGGAAACTGTGCTGCACACAGCACTGCAAGCTCTGGAGGTCTATTCTGTCACCTGCTGTCACTTCAGGTGCCCTGATGTGGTGTCTGATGTGTCCCCACAGGGCTCACAAATATGACAGAGCACCTACTGCCTATGATCTCTGCCATTCAGGAGTGGAAGCTGGAGGCCAAGTGGGATGCCTGAAGGCATTCCAAACGGTACAAGGTTCCTCTACTGAATCAACTTGCTGATTTCTCTCTTGCTGGAAGGAGTTTCATAATGGAGAATTGTAAGGGGGGTAGGAAACTGAAGCACCCACCCAAAAAGCCTGCATGGAACACTTCTCTCTTGTAATCCTCAGATAATCTTCATTGCATTGTCCAGAAAAGTGTGATTTATACACTGCAATCTTGGGCTAGTAAGAAAAAAAATCATACCCCAGTATATGAGTGCTTGCTCATTTAAGCTTACACATAATTTAGGATCATTAAATGCATATAACCTAGAATAAAGTTTCTATTTTTAAAACACTTTTCTTTTTAGCAAAACTAGGTGGAATTAAACAAGAAAATTACATATTAAAGATGTGAGAAACTAAAGTATGCTCAAGTATAATTTTAACAATGTTATGTCCTATAATGAGTTGACCTTCTATTCTCCTTAACCCTTTTTTCGATCAAAGCCACCTACACCCACTTTGCCTTCTGTTTCTCTAATCTGCAATTATTTATGTTTTCTTCATGCTGCTCTATCCACCATGGGAGCAAAATTGTATTGGGTGAAATACAGAGCTAATTATACCATGAACCCAGCAACAAAAAGAGCAGATGTTACTTCAGACGTGCTAGCAGTTCCTACACTTAAAGCACACATAGGAAAGGACTGAGCACAGTATTAAAAAAAAAAAAAAAAGCCACGATGGGCCTAAACATGTGGAAAGAAATTAGCGCAGAACTCAAACAGAATGACATACTTTATAGGCTCTAAAGCATTTATTCAGTGGTTGTATTCAGCAACAATTTTGCATTAATTCAATGCATATGTGAGGCTATACATGGGGTCAAATATTGCATATAAGGCAATTACGCCCAACTTCTTCTGATCTCAGCACTCAGTTTTCTTCAGGATCCCTTCTGCCTGTCCATCAACAATCTGTCCACATTTTTATCTACCTGAACATTTCCCAAAACACAGAAAATACATATGAGAATAACTGTAGAGGCCAAAAAGAAAAAAAAAGAAAAAGTCCTTCCTAGTGTTTTTTAGATTTTTCCTCACTGTAAGCAAGAGCTGGAAAACAGACCTTAAAAATGAATAAATAAAGACAGTTTGGAGTTTGGCATTTAGTATAAAAGGTTTATCAGGATTATATTTCTCAGCAGTCTACAGGGTAGCCTCTGCAAGTAGGGGGTCACCAGAGCACTCTTTCCCCCTCCCTTATTAATAAACTTCCACAAGACTAATATTTCTCTTTCTCTACCTCAAGCAAATTACTTAGAAACTAAAAACAAGTCTACATAAAGCTAAAGACAAAATTGCAATATTTTTCTATCCAGGTTGGAACTGATTTAGGATAACTTGTAAACCTTCATGTCAGGCAAAGTTTCCGCAATTCCAGTTATTTTGTATACATTAATGCACTCTACATTTGCCATGTGCCCTCTCACCTCAGTGGAGTCTAGTGACTTCTCTGCATAGCTAAACTGCTCTATAATAAAAGTAAAATAAACTTCATTCAGTAAATACCCGATAGTTTATAGTAAGATACAAAGATAGTTCATCACCAGCCAAGCTTCAATAGAAAAATTGAGACCACACAGAATTCAGCAAACACAAATTTGAATCATGAGCAGAAGCATTAAATATATTATCTCAATAAATCACTTTCACAGATGTGCAGTACCAAATCTGAAAGGACATTTCCCACTTCACTGGAATGCACATTATCACTATACAATTAGTTCAACTCCACAAATGGAATTAAAAAATATTTAAAAGTGTGATCTTAAATTCATCCTTGAAGGAAAACATGCCTGCATAAAATGTATTTCCCCAGTGATAAAACCTAGAGATATAACTCTAGTAAGACATATCCATAATACAGAATTTCAAATAACTGCTTAAAAACAGACATAACGAGAGTAATCACAGTCCTCTTGAAAGCAACATGTCTTTAACAGCAATCATCACAGTATGAAATCAACTTGAGCTTATTACATTTGGCTGAATAATCTAAAATTGTAGAATTAAAAATAATTATTGATAAAAGATAAGACATAAAACCTCCCTAGATGTTTGAATCTAAAAATATCAGGGGATGGAATGAATGTTGAATTTATGTTGTGGAAAATTGGTCCCAAGTTGGTTTTACACTTCATCAGAAAGCACTTTTGTCTTGTATGCAAACAGTTAATGAAGCATACCAAAACTGCAACTTTTTTGCTAGCTCTGGTGTGGTAAGACTCACAGTATATTCCATAGCTTGCAGAATATTTAAGAAACATTATTGATTTTTCATTTATTTTTCTTCGGTTATAACGCAGAATCCTGTAATTTTAAATAAGATCTCTTCCTGCACTTCCAAGAATTGCTTTGCACAGCTTGCAGTTGCAGAAATAGTATAGCCTTTCATATCAAAAGCATTCTTTTTGTTCCTTTACAGAGCATTTTCAAGAAAAAATGACACTACATAAGTAACTGGTGCTTTAATAAACAAATAAAAAGATATGTATGGATTCTTAACAAGCTCTCAAACTAGATGTATGACTGGTTCTAAGATCTTACAGTTGAACCTATGTCTATTTTATTTTTATTATATTTTAGTTCCACTATTATCATAGTTGAAAACAAGAAACTTATTATTCCAAGTGGATAATAGTTATACTATCATGTCTTTTCTAGAGAAAATGGGCAGGATAGCCTCTTTTATACCAAAACTGAAATAAACATATAGAGCAGGGAAGGCTTCACAATATTCTGAACACTTGCCTTTAAAAGGCTTCCCTTTCACATTGCAGTTTCATGACTTTTGCATTGAGAATTTGTCTGCAGAATTATATCTGAATGTGGCAACCAGCTCAATTATTTCAACCATGCACACTCTTATGATTAACTTTGGGAAATTAGTGGGCTTACACAGCTGAACAAATGATTGGTGAACTCCAGTCAATCACCACATCAAAAAGAAAGTCCCAACTGCAAAGACAAACAGAATCTCTGCAGGAGGAGACAAAGCTGCCTAAAAAATGGTGTAATGCAGGGACTGAATGCATTTATTTACTCAAGAATCACAAAGGCTGTTTTATCTGTGGAATCCAGCCCTTTACAACTTGTCCTGCAAAGAAGCTCCCATCAGCAGACCAACATGACAAACACCACTAATATCGATTATATTGAATGCTCAAACTTCAGGAAATTGGTGTACACTGTTTTCTGCCATAGATCCTCATTAAATAAGCCCATCAATTAGGAGCAGAAAGCACAACTTTGAGCAGCCCTTACTAAAAAGGAAAAATTAAAATTATCTGCCATTAACAGCCTACAGGAAGAAGAATCCACCAAGCTGCACATCAAGTGTACAGCCTGGGGTACGTTTCAACAATTACTATCATCAAACCCACCCAAATTATAATAGAATAGAAGATTGGGAGGCTCTAGTTATAGCTAGGACTGCAGAAGTTCCTAACAATTAAATTAGTAACAGCCAGATGACATTGCAATGCCTGTTCTTATGCTTTGAGTGCCACCAAAATAGATTTCATATAAATAGATTAAATACACAGTAAACCTAAACCATTCTGCATAACAGTTTTTTAAGAGTCCTTATGTTTCTAACATATACAATAGCTGGCATACAGTTTCTTCATTTTTTTTTTTATCATGCCATCATAAGCTGACAAACAAAAAAGATTTTGCTAACATGCTTACTTTTTTTACTACACTCTTGCACTACTCCACTTTGAGCAAGACTTTTACACTCATGAGAGATTTTCCAAAGGTGGCCAGCCCAGAAGGGTTTGCAGGGCCCCCTACAAACAAATCTGTGGTAAAGCATCATCTTAGAGCAAGCCATTTCTGGCCTAGGCAATTTAAAAATATTCAGATCCGGGCAGTGAACTTGTTGGAGCTTATTAGCTAAGAAAGCTGGGCTGGATTAATCTTTTCCTACAAATCTTTCAAGAAAGCCCAACTGCAGCAAGAAATGGAAGTGGAGATTTGGAAGACACCACTCCTTCCCTCGCTCCCTCCCTCCCTCCGAGTGTACAGCGAGGCAGGGCTTCAGCATGGTGTGAAGGGACATCATGCGGCTGGTGGTGCTGTCTTTCAGATGAGATATAAAACTGAGTTCTGACAACTTACAGTCATTAAATATCCCATGGCACTTTTCACAGGAGTACATGTGTTAACCCATATGTCCTGGCGATGTTCCAAATGCATAATTGCATTCTGCCTACCTAAATTCCCTATGCAGTTTCAGTGGCATGCGGAACTATTTATTCTCTTACTCTCTTCTTTCCATCATTGCTCTTTGGCATTTATCCTCAGGTCCAAGAAAAGGCACAGTTATACCACAATACCTAACTTTTAGCCAGCAGACATAAAAGAATTGAAGGCAACTCATATATACAAAACAATGTACAGGAAGTAAGGGATTCCTAAGAATTCAAAGAAAAAGAAGAAAAGAAGAAAAAAAAGAAGTGTGTAGCCACCTTAATTAGGCAGGGCAGAAATATCAACAACAAGAAAATATAAGAATTGTTATAATTCTCAATCTACATTTTAAGTACCCAGTACATTTTAAAAATATCTCCATTCCTCTGGGCTGTCTCAGACCTTTATAGACTTGTAAAGGAAGTGGTAGGATTTTAAGATTGTACTTGGGGACTTAGATACTTAATTTACCCCTAAAATACCCATCAACTGCATTCCTGATGATAACCAACTACTCTACTAAGTTAAAAACAATGAGGCATTTCAAGGTATACTTCAATATTTTACATTTTAAATAGATTGTAGGAAAAAACATTGATAAAACACAGAAAGAGGCCCTCCACACGGGCAAATAACTGCTTTCACAGGAGATGGGCAAAAGATCACTCATCCTGACCATATTTACTTAGAGATGCTTTATTGACTAGACCACTAGGTCTCAGCTCACACCACCCAACTTGGTGGAACTTACAGTGGCTTCTTGCTTTGTGCCCAATGCCACACATCAAGCAAGGTATGTGCTGAATTCTGCCCTACAGATCATAGGTCTGAAACCAGTCTATGCAGATATAGTTAATCTTCTACAATACATTTATTGGCAATTTCTCCTCCTGTATTTTTATTTTTTTTTCTGATAGCTAAAGAGTAAATAATACAGATAGCAACTAAATCAGCCCTGCCTAATCCTGCTCCTGGTACTGGACACACAACTCAGCTATGAGATGTTTGCACCTAAATTCACCTAGCTGAAATATTCAATGTAAGTTACCAGCTGCCTCATGCCCTGAATAGTCAGTGGGGAGTCAGCTGTACACAGCAATTCACATTTACATCATCACACACTGGGGATATCTACCCCTTTTTGAACTGTGGATAACTGAATTCCAAACTTCAGCACTTTATCAGTTAGATAAGTTAAACAGGACTTATATCAAGCATTTTTTTCTCCTTTATTTTTTTCTGTGAAAATCACCATTAGATTTCTATCATAAAAGCAGTACAAGGAATTATGTAGAAGGACAACAGAAGTGAGATTTTGGTTTTTTGGTGAAATTATCTATACACTAATCCATAGTCTTGTTCCTACCATTAGCCCTAAATGGTTTTCAGTTCCATAACACAGTGAATCAAACATATTTTCTTGTAGCCAAAATTAATGATTAAAATGCTATTGGGTGGCAGTCAAGTGAGAGGGATGTTCAGCTTTATTCACATCTCTGAACTAACCTGCTGCCAGCTTTCTTCACAACTAAAGTCACTGTATCTTGAAGTTTTTTTGAAGACATACATTCAGGTCTCAGATTATACTGATAAGCGCTCAAAAATACCCAAAATAACCTCCATATACTTTGTGAGCATGACTGCATGAAATAAAGGCAGGCTTGATGGATGTTTAAATAATGTAAATGAAATTTTGTAATATATGTCCCTGATTCTCCTTTCACTTATGCTGCTGTAAATCTGGGGGAAGAAAAAAAAGCCCTCCATGGATTTTCATAAACTTACTCTGCTCAAAAGCTGATGCAGCTGAGAAAGAATCAAATAGTCTTCATTTAAATATTGATTGTGCACTTAGGAAATTAAAATAGCTGTGATGCATGTATTGAAAATAAATATAATTTTTAATATATTAACTTTTGTAAGCTTATAGGCTTAGAGAGAATTCCAAGTAACTAGCTTGTCTGAAATGAAAACAGGAATATTCCTAACAAAAATGTTTTGCATTGAGGGGATTAGAGGGCAGCAGTTTAGCTCAGAAGCCTTTGGAATATCCTACATGAAAAGAGGTCATTTTTAATATTATAAAAACCCCAAACTTTAATACAGAACAACAGATTGTGCTAAACTCACAATCCCCTTTCTTCTTCTCCCTCTGACATGCAAACACCTGACACACAAAGGGAGTCACATTCAGAAGGAGATTATGATGCAATGATCTCGTTGTGAATGTTGCATTATGGTTTCAGCATCGCTGTAAGAGCTCCCCTGGCACGTGTGCTTACAGCAATTTGAATTTCTCTGGCAGCTAGGTATGATTTGTGACAGATTTCAGCTTTGCTCTTCATTGAAGGAGTACACTGGCAAGTGCTTGAGGTATTTACCACAGAGATTGGAAATAAGAAAATGTGAAGAGGAATATTTGAGATAGTCCTTTTTTAGGGGTTTTGGGCTTTTTAGGGGGGTTTTTTGTTGGTTTTTTTTTTTTTTTGGGTAGTTTTGGGGTGCTTTTTTTAAAACAATTATTTTTAAATTTTTTTTTTTAATATTTAAGTTATCCAAATCAGCTCTTTTTTCAATGGCATCCTTTTATGCTTTTTAGGAAAAGTTGTCTCACTACACTGTTCTATTTGAAGGATTATTCCACTTGCCAAGATAGTGAAACTGTTAATTTTAAAGACTATTATAAATTATCACTAGCCAAATGCTCCATGTAGAGTACAAAGAATTAATTGATTGTACTGTAGTGTGTAGCACAAGTGGAAAAAAGTTTGTCTATACATTCTTTACACATGACTTACACAAGTAAACTTGTTCACACGGTTTGGACAATCATAAGTTGACAATGCACAGTTATGTTTTTATACTGGAAAATACTTTGAATTCTTCTGAAAAACATAGGGTAAGTAGACAGGTTACATGTTTGGCACTGGATTCCCCCAAAAATTTGCTGAGCCAAAGCTTTTACATCTAGGGTAAAGTAATGAGTTCTCAAAGCTCACTACGAAGATTGTTCTCAGGATCTCTTCTGCCATAAAAGCAGCAGCAAGCAGTGGCACGCAAAGCTTCTCTAAAACTTTCTTGGTCTGTAAGCAAGATCTTATCTTGATTCCTTCCTCATTCCCATATGTAAGTAGTGGAAGTCGTCCCCAGGGAACACAGACAGCTCCACAGCAAAGGCTGCACTCTGAGCACAAGTACTCAGGGTACAATGACAATATGCTGGCCGGCTTTGGCAAGAAGAGATGAATGAGAAATTTAATAGGGAATATTGCACAGCCTACAAAGAGTAAACCTGCATTTAATATAGGATTGAGGTTGACTGGGTTTAGGCTAATGAAGTTTGTATCTTATCTAATAGAATGGATCCAAATTTTCATTCACATGTAAAAATAGCCTATCGATTAAAGCATATTTCTTCCTCTTTGGCCCTGTTTTCCAATTATTTTATTTGAGACAATAAGTTTGGTAGGTTCTTTTGTTAACACAGTTCCTGTTATTCTAAAAGCAACAGATTTCATGGCCCATGGTCATCATCTGAGAAACATGTACATGAAAGAATGCATAGGAGGTGTCAGGTGCACCCTCGGGAGGATAAGAACATCCACATGGGACCAAGCCTTCTACAAGCAGCAGTTTCTGTATGAATGGGTGAGAAATTTTCTTTTGCATTTGCAGGTGTTCTATATTCAAAAATACAACACAAGACCTGACTTAGGGATTAACCCTCTAATCTGCCATTCATCCTCAACTCAGGGTTCCAAATATGAAAACCAAAATTTCAAAATATTTTAAAGAAATTATTAAAGTATTGATTTAATCATGGGATGTATATAAAAGGATATCAAGTATGTTTGTGTAGCTATGTGATTTTTCAGTTTAATTACCTAATTTTTAAATGTTATATGCATAGTCTTTAGAAACTAATGAAACTATGCAGATTTGATTTATTTCATTTAGAAAATATTACAGGATATCTGGAATATCATGGGTTTGTTATTATCTGCTAAGTGAGAAAGTGGAGATATAACACAAATTACATAAAATTTCAAACAGAAAAGAAAACCACAACATGTAGTAGTGATTTATCATAACTTATCATTAAAAAATACATACTTCAACTAACTACATTGTTAATAAAAAATAAAAAAAAGAAATTTCTAGGCTAGCATACTCCAGCATCTTTGAGTACTAAATTGAGTTTAACAGAACACATGGATTTATTTTTCCTACCAACTGATCATTTTTTAATATGACTGTATCTCCAAAGAAAATAAATGTCACAGAGAGAGGCTGTTGAACAACTGTTCTCTATGGAGGCAGTCTGAAGAAAATTGAAGATTATATAAAGTAGTAGAAATAAAATCTAAAAAATACATAACCAGCGCCTTTTTCTAAATTAAGATCACCAGTCTATTTAGAGAGATGGAAGTCGAAAAAAATCATTAATATATGGGAATACGTAACAGTAATCTTGGCACAACTGTTAGTTCTTCTCACTACACAAGAATGTGAAAATATTCCATGAAACTGATATACAACATATCAGCACATATCACTTTCTGGAAGAGACAGAATTACTTGTTTTTAAAATATTTATAATCATACAGATGGAAATAATTGAGAACAGCAGTTTGTTTAAACCAGAACTTATCACTTAGTATCACAGTGGGGAAAAGCTCTCATTACATTAAATATAAGAAACAACTATATGAGATTAAAAATTTTGCATTTCAGATTACGAATCCTTGCTGACTGATGAAGATGAGTCAAAAACTATGAATGCACAGAAGAAGATGGCTCTCTATCTGTCTGCTGTCAGTCTCTTGAACTTTCCTTTGATGGGTGCTGTGATGGATAGGACACCCTGACAAATTCACCACAAATCCACTGCAAAGTGGAAATAGTATGCCATGCTGATACTTGAGAGACTGTCATGACTGAGGAATGCTTTAAACTGTTTCTAGTGACATCACAAAAATGCCATTATTATAATAATACATCTTCTTAACATTTTGCCTGCAACACTTGAAATATTTTGATTGTATTGCTACAGTGCAATAAGAAAAATATTCTCTACTTAAAAAGGGTGGTTTATATATACATATGTGACATATATTTATATATTTTATTTATGTATAAACATGGATTAATATACACAATAATGTATATTTGTATACTGATATTCATAAATAAAGCCTAAACATCAGTATATTAATATATATATTAGACTATGTTTGCTTATACAAAAGATTAATGGCCAGAAAATGATACATTCTTGCAGAGTCTATCAAAAACATGAAAAAATCATTAATTATGTTTGAGGGATAGAAAAAACCCACCAAGATAGAAAGTATATCTGTATACACAGTACTAATTAAGTCAGAGTGTTTAAATGTAGTAATTGTACTTTCACTCTCTTCAGTCTTTTTTAAGCATTGAAGAGAAAGAGCTATTGACTTATTCATTTCAGTTAGCAAGAAATTTCTCAACTTCCTTGGGTGCTTAAGTGCAAGAATATTTTAGACCCCATCTTTGCATATTACTTTATCTTTCAGTGGTAATTAACAGAGTCTTAATCTGGCTAATGTTAATGACCACTGTTCTTTCTTTAAATCCCAGTTAAACCAAGCTTATTAAGGGCCAATTAAAGGAAGTCTTATGTGATCTGAATAACACTAAGACCAATTTTTAACAGCTATAACTGTTTTGGATGATGATTGTGGAAAAGAAAGGCAAACCCTTGTCATTATGACCTTTGTTTTAAAATAAACTGTCAATGACTATTGGGAAGGACAGGGAATCTTGGTAAAAGTCAGAGATATCAATTAAATTTTGCAAATAGAGGTGTTCTCAAAAAATTAGCTATATACTAGTCTTCCAATCCTGCCCATATAAAAGGTAACACATAACTAATTTCCATTTAATTTTTCATAACAGCAGAAAAGTGGAACAACACTTTGCAGCAACCTTCCAAGAGGTAACAACATAATCTAAAAATGACCATGGACAAAATGAAGAAAAATTTTCTCATAATTCATATAGGAAATAGAACATTTCCACCTAAACATGAAATAATTAATAGATACAAGTTTCCACTCCAGATTTTTCAAAAGCTTATTGGTTCTACTTTTGCCAAAGGTGATCGTTCCACAGATACATTATTACAAATTACGTCCTGCTATTCCTTACATATCCAAGATTTCACTCATTGCCTAACTTCACCATTGCCTTACTTCCCTTTCATCTGGAAAGCAGCAGTAATACAATCTGACTATTGCCTCTAGCTAGTAAACAAAATACTACTTTCACCACTACTACCTAAAGTCCTAAAAGCAAAGACCTAATGTCCATTTCAGCAAGTCACTATCACACAGGTCCTTTGCCTACTCTGAGCACACAACAAAACAAACTCCATGGTGACAACTCTTAAATTCTGCAGCAGCAGCCACAAAATCCATGGCAACATTAATATATTATTGTCTATAAAATACTCCTCATCCTTACTTTCCCACTCCCATACAAACACATCCAGTTATGACTCACAGCAGAGAATATCACTGAAGAAAAATTGATAGTTATTTTGAACAATAAATCCTGAATTATTTTTCTCTGTTCTCCCCAGATAATTTAGCAAAACAGCCCTTAGCCTCTTAGAGAGCTCTGCACAAATCATCTTTTTATCCTGATACCAGCACAGAAGAAAACTTGCATTTTGATTCTCCAGCTTTCCACTCTTTGTCAGGTTATCAACTTGCATATCTTAAAGTTTTCCATCTATCATAAGCTGGAGATCCAGTTTTAACTTCTATTCTTCTTCTTGGCTCCACAAGACAATGTGGCTGTATTACAGCTGCGAACATAATTACAAAAACTAAAAAAAACTCTTTTAAAAATGAAAGTAGAATTTTTCAGAAAATGATGTGGCCAGGTTTTGCTCTACACAGCCTAACTGATAAACTGGGATCTTTCAGCAAGGCTACCTCAATAGGAAAGCATTCTATTTTACCAAAATAGTTATCAAGGCATGAAGAAGGCAGACAGAGGGGGAAAACAACACTGTAAAAACTCTATCATGTGAGCCACGAGCAGCAAAACAGAATGGAAGTGGTGGCATAAGAGGATATTACAGTACTGAAACAAGGGTCAGAATGTCATGGCCAAAAATTCAGAAAATGCAAATATGGTAAGTTTAATTTCATCCCCAGTTACATCTGTTTATCTGGCAAATCAGCTTTTCCATACAAAGATAAACAAAAGATGGACAACCCAGAATCTTGGCCTGTCCTGGGTACAATCTCCATACAAACCCCACAGCAAAGAGCAGTAAGAGAGAGGAGCTGGCCAGTCACAAAACAAGAGAATCATACTCAATAGTATTTTAACTAACTTGCACTTCCTCATTCTGATCTTTCTTTTGCTCATTCTTCCTCCCTCAATTGTCCCCCCACCACCACTTCCCACCATCACTGATCATTAAATGGCACTTCTGGATTTTAATAAAGAGCTCCTTCCGTGTATATTCTCCCAGTCCAGGTTTCAACTGCACACCAAGGAGTTCAATCCTGCATCACAGAGCATGAGACCCCCAGAGCAAGCCTGACTGCTGTACTGGTACAGCAGCAGCTCTGTCTGTGCCCAGGGACACCTCTGATATGTGAGAGTATTAAGGATGCTGTGTGCAAGCAACTTCAAGTTTTACTGGCCCCTAAATTTTGTATATAGCTATTTGTATAATCATTACAGGCTATTTAAATACTATTTTGGAAAATGCACGGACTGCAAACCATTATTCTTTGCCATGTCTGTGACATCTGTTTAGCACTGCTGCACCAACAGCCACACTCAAGATGACTCCTGCAGGACCACTTACCTCTATTCTGTAGGATGATCCTCAGCATCTACTCAGTATCAGAACTAAGGCAGATCCCTACCCAATCCCAGCTCAGCTCTGGCCATCCAAGCCAACTTTGTGCAGAAAATTAGAAATTATTAGTAATTGGGATCTTGGTCCACAGGTACCTGACTACAGTTTTTGCATGGCCAGGCTGTTCTCACCAAGGTTTACTGATTAAGCAAACCAGTATTTGACACAATACTCCACCCAAATGTGACTAAGCATGTTTGTGAGAGCACTACACAAAAAGCTAAATTCTCTCGCTGGCATCTGTACTTCATAAGCCACATTTGTGGATAAATAAAGTAGCTGCATTCTCTTTCCTATCAAGAAATTACTGCTAAATCTTATTTGCATTAAAACACAGTTGAAAATCCTGTATATTTGCATGAGTCTTGATGCAGCACATCTCTGGAGACAAAATGAATAGGGGGTTCCTAAGCCAGAATGAACCAAATATTACATGGATTGCAAAAGGAAAGATAGTGGTTGCTCAATCACCAGGAAAAATGTTGGACCTAATGCAATACAAGTGTTTAGGAGAAAAGAACAAAGCAATGCAGGGGAGAAAAAAATTAATACAACTATCCTGGATGTGAGGCTTGTGAAATTGCATTAAGGAGATGTCTAGTGAAGACCTTTGGTGAGCTCTGTAGAATAGACAGGAGATACATTATCCATAGTAACACTTGCTTTCACTTCTCAGGGTGGGAAAGTAGATCAAGAGCATGAAACTATAGGTGGAAAAAAGATGGATTTTTCTTTCAAAAGCTCTCAATCTTTTATTGTTCCCAACTTTCCACTTGTTATTTTAAACTTCTGGGTAGTTCTTTTCCTATCCAGATCTTTTATCTGCTTTTATCTACTTCATCAGTCTCCCTCCATGTAACTGGGGCATGGGAACTAGAGATGTCAGGTTGGTTTTTGTTTTCCTAAGGATGCCTCAGGACTGACTGAACAATTACTACTGGAGTCATGAAGGATTTTTTCCCTTTGGAGTCTAATGGATTTTAAAGCATCTTGGAGTTTTAGTTCAATCGACAGGAAAATCTGGAAGTAATTCAAAGCCCTAGCTATTCCTTCTTAACTTTGGAGGACTGCTAGTAAAGCATATAATAATAAATGAAACACAGAATTTGCTGGTGAACTTTTGTAACTTGAAAAGGCGTATCTCCCTTTGGTAACTGTTGCCTTGCTACGGGAAGAAGCAAGGAGAGAGGCATACTCAAAGACCTGGTAAAGAAGAACTGAGGCCAAGGACTGAGTCCTAAACACTGTATTCCATCCTCTAGGATGTAGCTGGGGAGTCTGAGAAGATTTTTATTGTTCAGAACCTTGCCAGTGTTGTCAGTAACACTGCAGCCTGCTGCTTAAATCCATTCCTATGTCTGTCTTCGTTCTCTTGGGCATCCTAATCAAGTGTCCATTTAAATACACCAGTGGCATTTTAAGTTGCCAGCTACTCACACTAAGATGAAATCTTCCACTGTGGAGTAAAAAAAGTTAGCTGTAAGATAAAATATTCATATGTAAGAAATAGTACCTGCTCAATTCCTATCTATGATTCATTTCAAACTTAGTATATTTCATAGCAGAAGATGAATTACAGTGCTCTACAGAGGTGATCAGATACAGAGAAGGGTGGAAACAAAGCACATAATAAACAAATACTTAATATGCAACTTTTAAGACCTGATTTTTTTGTCATCTAATTGTAAATACTAGCTCTAGAAAAGGAGACATGTTAGAAAATTAATATCACAGGTAATCTATAGACCACTTTTGGCTAATTTAAAGCTCCAATGTGTATTTGTTTCCTGTATAAATTTCTTTCTTATTATTCTCAATAAGATACTCTCAGCACGATAAAAAGAAGGACATTACCAGCAGCGTTTTCAATCATGGGGGCTATATATTCAAGAGCAATCAATAAAAACCACACAGGGCCTGACAAACAACTAGTCAAAGGAATCATTTTTCTCAGATACTTAGCAGTATCCTTTTAAAGTAATTGCTTTTGGTCAATGTTACTCGTTATCATTTGGTCTGCTCCTTTTCCAAAACAGAATGGATGTCA